>NC_136073.1:702048838-702320523 GCF_964261635.1 Lissotriton helveticus | reverse complement strand
GCATTTGCGAGAGATTAAGCTATTGGCATTGTAAATGACAATGCCATCTATTTATGTTTTCACAAAAAAAAATGTCATGAGCAATGCGAATAGCTCTAACTTTAACAAAGACGAGACCATTGCATTGTAAATGCTTGTTGTTCCTGCCGTCTGTGTTCCCGACGTTTCCACCTCCCGGCCAGCCCCTCCCACCTCCCAGAACACATAGGGAGGAGGCTGCGCAGCTCCAGTGAGTTGCCATTGACCTCCTAGGTCAAGCACCCCACTCCTCTGCTGATGCTCCCGTTGGCTTAGAGGCACTGTGACTGGCACAGTCCTTGGCCACTTCACCTCGAACCTGCTGTGCGGGTGGCGGTTTCCTGCCTCTTTTGGTACATTCTGCATTTGTTGTTTTTGTGTAAAGTGTTCCAGCTTTTGTAATTACTTATTTTATTATTTATTTTCCCCCCAAATTGTCATCTGTCTTTATTTTGCCTGCATTTTGTTTGCCGCCATCTGTGTACCCACTGTTTCCTGCTCCCTGCCCTCCCGCCTCCCATCCAGTCGCTCCCAACTCCTACGACTACATACGGAGGCCACTGTGTGGTATCAGTGAGTTGCCCTTGACCTCCTAGGTCAAGCACGCTGCTTCCCTGCTACTGTTGGCTTAGAGGCACTGTGATGCTGACACAGTCCTCGAGCCCGAGCTCTTCACCTCGAACCCGATGTGCAAGTGACCGTTTCCTGACTCTTTTGGTGAATTTTGCATTTTTTGTTTTTGTGTGAAGTGTGCCAGCTTTTATAATTACTTACTTTATTATTTATTTTCCCTAGAATTTTCATTCTGTTTGCCCACATTTTTCTTCCAGCCATCAGTGTTCTCACCGTTTCCCGCTCCCTGCCCTCTCGCCTCCTGGCCTGCCCCCTCTCAGGACTACATATGGCGGCCCGGTGTGTGGCTGTGCCATCAGCGCGTCAAAGGCAGGCCCGTCTGTGCATGTCCACACCTGGACCGCACCCAGAGCCAGGAATTCTGGCTCTTCCACCCCATGCAGCTACACCGCTGCTGACCTCTGAGCCCTGGATCCTGGACACCTCGACAACCACTACTGCCGCACTTCCCCACGCACCAACAGAGGACATTCTCCTGCCGCCACCCCGCTTTCCTTGCAACACCGAAGCTGACAACAAGAGGGTCACCTCAAACATGACTGCGCCCACTACGTCGATTGAGACCACCTTGGACTACCTCCAGTGCATCCTACTCATTGCACTCCGAAGACACACTATAGAGATTTGGTACATAATCTCATCCCTCACCAGGACGTCATCTTTTTCATTGAGACCTGGCTGAGCCCCGCCTCCGCTTCAGACATTGCCATCGCCACCCCCGGAGGATACAAAATCAAACTCCGGGACAGAAACAACCAACACGGAGGTTGAATTGCCATAATCTACAAGGACACCATCCTATGCACGACCTCCCCAGACGACCCAACCCCCATCATGGAACATATGAACTTTCAAGTCCAAACAGACGGGAAAAGCACCATCAGAGGCACCCTCACCTACAGATCACCAGAACCAAGTCCCAGCTTCTGCAGTGCCATCCCGGACCTCATCTCCCAGATCGCCATTGACTCTAATCACTACATCTTCCTATGGGTTCTCAACTTCCACCTTGACTACCCTAGTGACGCCACCACAACCAACCTCCTAGAGAGCATGAATAACATCGGCCTACAAGAACTGGTCACCAACCCTACCCATATTGCAGGACATACACTCAACCCCATCTTCTCTTCTAGTGACAGAGTCAAGTACAATCACGTGACACAGCTCATCTGGACCAACCACTACAGCATTGACATCACCATCTCAAGACCCTCTAACGCCAGGTCCACGTGCAGAGACTAGAAAAAGATATCAGAAGACCTTGGAACAATGTGCTCTTCTCCCAGCTCCCAGACTCAACACCCGACCCACAACAAGCAGCAAAACAATTCTCCTGTTACATCACAGAATGCGGCAACACATTTGTCCCAAAAAAGACAGCCAACACCAAAGGACCAACCAAAACAGCCAGCTGGCTCACTGAGGAACTGAAAGTCACCAAGTGCATGAGCCGGCAACTAGAAAGGAAGTGTGGCATCAGCAAAAAAAGGAAGACCGCACGACCTTCAAGACAGCACTCAAACAGTACCACCACCTCATAGAAGAAACTAATGAGAACGCCCTAGCACAACACATTGAATCCCTTGTAAACCTCAGCAAGGAGCTCTTCACCATCATGAAGGTATTCTCCAATCCCATGGCTGATAAGAACGACATTACACCCTCCCAGGAAATATGCAACACCCTTGCAGACTTTTTCCATGACAAGATCTCGGCCATGTATGAAAACTTCGAACCTCAACCCTCTGCTGCTGACAGTATCAACAAGCTCACACCTATGGACACAAACTTCAAACACCTTCACACCCAACGGGACCTCCTCATCATGCAAGAAACCATCTCCATCATGAACTCCATGCACTCTGGAGCACCCAATGCCCCCTGCCCCCACCACGTCTTCAACTTTGGAAGCAAGGCAATCGGTGACAAACTCAGGAAAGTCCTGAACACCTCCATCACATCAGCCTCCTTCCCCGACAACTGGAAACAGGTGGAGGTTATGCCCCTCCTGAAAGAAACATCCGCCAACCCAGCCGAACCAAAAAACTTAAGGTCTATCTCCCTTCTCCCATTTCCTGAAAGAGTCCTCAAGAATGCGCTCAACCATCAACTCACCTACTACCTGGAGCACCACAACCTCCTGGACCCCTCCTAATCTGGATTTTGAGCCAACCACAGCACCGAGACAACCCTAATCGCAGCTACCGATGACTTCAAGGCCCTCCTGGACCGTGGCGAAACTGCAAACCTCATCCTCCTAGACCTGTCAGCAGTGTTTGACACCTTCACAATTTCAATTCAATTTCCGTCTTTATTCAATCATAATCAATCATAAAAGACACATTTAGACAGATACAATATAATATAAAAAGACCTAAAATCACATACAAAATAGATTTTTTTTAAAACATGTCATATTAAAATTCCATTAATAATAAAAAAGATATCAGTGCTATTAAAACAATGATTATGTCTAAAAAGGGAGGATTCAAGATCAAAAGGCTATTAAATCCATAATTACACAGGGCTTGGTTGAAGTCATCAATATTTTTAATGAATAGCTTAGAGGGAAACTTGAGAACATCAATACATAAAGCAAACAGGTTATATACTGCCTTGCAGATTATTCCGTCTAAGGGCCCAAGTCCAGCTCAAAAACTTAGCCATGGCAATAACTATGACTTCGGTAGGTTCTGTTTTTAAGATACGCAGGGCCGTTTGACAAGATCTTGTGCCGAACTTTTTGCAAACCGGCTTGAGACATTTCTGTCGAGGGCCCTTGTATGCAGGGCACACAAACAGGACATGTGATAAAGTCTGGTCCTGAGATAGACAAGTATGACATTTTGTATCACGGTCATCCCCCACTTTCTGGTAAAAGATTTTAGGGGGAGTGTTCCCACTCTGAATTGGTGGAAGAGTTTTCTATCACCAGGACATGTAATAATGTCCCAGTAGGCCTCCAGCTTATACTCACACTTATAATCAAGAAAGAGGCCTGTAAGGGAAACACTAGTGGCCGAGGACAGGGACTTTTTGTGAACCTTGTCTCTATATAAGGCTTTAAGGTCTTTTTCAGATGGGAAGGAATTCCCTTCTGGGTCCTCCCACAAATGAATTAGGCACATTTCTAATAACAATGCCTTAATCTTTAGTAACCATGTAATGTTGTTTGATTTATCCGCTTCTCTAATAGACTTAACAGCATTTGCATAGGGTGCTAACTCCGGGGTAGTCCAAAGTCTTCGCCAGTAGGCAAGTGGTCTGAAACCCGCAGCCTCCTCAAAAGAAATACATCCTAGATCTAAAAGTAGGGGCCTAAGGGGAGAAGATTGAGGAAGGCCAGTCAATGCCCTGAGAAACTTGTTCTGGGCTAGGACTAAAGGTGCTAAATTTTAGAAAACCCATAGTTCCGCCCCATAAATTATTGAAGCTCTAACCTTCCCTTGGTAGATAGATAGAGCCGGTCCAACTGGTTTGGTTTGGGACAACCAACATTCTTTTAGAAGGGCCCCTGCTAATTGGTTATGCCTTAAGACTAATAAATCTCACTGTGGCTTCCAGTTCATACGTTTGCCCATAGTAACGCCCAGATATGCAAAGGAGTCAGTTTGTCCCAAGGACACATTGTTAATTTCCCCTCTAGCTTTCACTACTTTGTGTTTATGCAAGACCATGAACTTCGTCTTGTCAACATTAACTACTAGGTCATGGTCATTTCAAAACAGGGTGAATTGATCGAGGGCACGTTGCAGACCAGATTGCATCATAGACAGAATTAAAGTGCCGTCTGCAAACATTAATAGCGGAACCCTAGATCCAGCAAGAGTAGGTGCGTCCGTAGGATATTCAGTTTATTATGAGATAACATTATTTATGAACAGAGAGAAGAGGGTAGGGGCCAGAACACACCCCTGCCTTACTAATTTGCTCACAGGAAAGCGGTCTGTTAACTCACCTTGCTGACCCTATCGTACTTGGGCATATGTTGACTCATGTAATTTTACAATAAAAGATAAGATCTCTGCAGGCATCCCTGCTTCCCTAAGTGTATCCCACATCTTAAGGCGGAGGACTAAATCAAATGCAGATTTACGATCTACAAATGCAGCATGAGTGTCCCCCCTGCTAAGACTACTGTGTTCTAGTATATCAACATGAATCTAAAAACGTGGTCAATAGTGCTAACATGGGAACGAAATCCTGCCTGATAGGTGGATAAGATTTCGTTCTCGTCTATCCACCTGTTTACCCTACTTAGCACTAATCTCGCCACAATTTTTTGGAGGGTGTCTATAATGCTTATAGGCCTATAATTAGAAGGACTGGCGCGATCCCCCTTTTTATAAATGGGGATCATTTCAGCCCCGCGCCAGGATTCCGGAATAGGGGCACCTCTAGACAAACCATTAGCAAGAATAAGGATATATTTTAGCCAGTTCTCCCCGTCTGATTTAAATATATCCGCCGGGATACAATCCGGTCCAGGTGCCCTACCTGCTGCCACACCATCAAGAGCTCTCTCAATTTCTGCTAAGGTAAAAGATAAGACTGAGTCCGTCTCTACACAGGGCTGGTACCTAAAACTATCTTCGGGCGATGAAAATTGGGTCTGATAATGTGCGACCCAGATTTCTGGAGGGACGTTGTTAACTGGAGCCGGGCCCACACTACCACTGCCCCATTTGATTTAGTGCCAGAACCAACACCAGTTTTTCCCATTACTTGCATCTAGGAGGTCCCTCCATCTATTTTCATCATAGGCCTTCTTTGCCCTGTGTTGGGTTGGCTTGTAATCTGCCCTTAATTCCCATACCTCCTGTGTGGATCCCAAACTTATGGCTTGGGACAATTGTCTAAAAGCTATCCTGCATACCCCATCATACCATTTTGCAGCTTTATGGATGGGGAGCACATTAGATCTTTTTATATTTTTTGTAAAATAGCTTTTCAACTGAGCAAACAGGGACTCATGGGCCTCTGTAAGGGTTGTAAGACTGGCCTCGCTAGAATCAAGGTGAGAAAGGGCTAAAAGGAACTCTTCAAGAGTTGACTTTATCTGCGCCATGATGCCCGCATCCTCAGAGACCCGTGCCCATTTTAATCTTCGGCAGTCGTGGGACATAACTACATCTGCCGTTACAATCTCCGTACCGCCCCTCAGCAATGAGCGACCCTATACCTCTAATATTAATGACAATGGATCATGATCGCTCTCTGGTCTATTTAAAACTAGGCCTGGGCAGTAAATGCCGTTCCGCTCGTGGAATTTGGGTAATTTCGCCTTCCGCGGAGAACGCGAAATTGCCCTAAATTCTGGGTACCGCGACTTTGCGAAATTTTTTGCTTGTTCGCCTTCTCAAAATGCGTGTTCACGAGATATTTCCCCCCGAGCACGCAAACAGCGATTGCGAACAGGAAAAAAGCATTGCGAAAAAGCCGTTCCGCCTGTTCGCAGAGATTTTTTACTGTTTCGTGGAGATTTGCATAACGCAATTACGCATATTCCACCCACCCCTATTTAAAACCTCCATATCCTTTAGCCTTGACCACAATTTTAAGTTGATAAAAAAGTAGTCAATCCTACTACTTCTAGTCCCATTATTAAAGGTGGGGTTACCTTTGCCATCAGATTTAGATCTCCCATTAACAGCCCTGAGCCCTCTCTCCAGTGTTAAACTTTTTAATTGTAGGACTGCCTCCATCCATTTATTAATTGGGGGGAGCGTTAACGACGGAACACCCCAAATCGCATCCTCATCGCTAGTAAGACTGGCGTCTTCAAGGCCAAGCGGCTCGAACGTACAGTTAAAATCCCCCGTAATAACCCAGTTACTTTTCCCTTTTAGTGACTTGATAAAATATTCTAGGCAAAAGATGGTTGGTGAGGCTTTCCCACCGACCATGCCTCTTGCGAGACATTAATCAATATAAAATCAGGGTCATGTTCAAAATGTATTTAAAAAACCTGAATATCTGGATTGTCAATCCCTAGTTCTTCTACCTGGTAGCCCACCTGCGGTCTAACCCAAACGGTTAGTCCTCCCAAGGGGTGCCCTTTAGAGCTTGCGATTGCTGGTTTACCAAAGGCCAAATAGCCTGGACAAAAATTCGTACTCAAAGACCAGGTCTCCTGAAAGGCAATGATATCATAGGACTCAATGAAAGTAGACAAATCAGAAGAGATAGTCTTCAATAATAAACCAGCAATGTTCCATGATAACATTCTTAATGTACTAGGGGCAATACCTTCTCCCCGATCTATCGGTATCAGGACCTCAGGATGCTCAACTGAGGGCATGAAACAAGCACAGTAGGAGCGGCAGGTTGGGTAAATAAATCCTCTATCACAGCTAGAACTACAGGAGACAGTCAGTTGCATGCATCTAAACAAGACAAGGGAGCAAATCTATTAACAAGGTTAAAATCAAAGAGACTACCTGTAGGTCTTTGAGGTGCGAATCTGCTCCCGCCCCCTGGCGGAGAGAGGTAATGGGGTCTGTAAAAAAAACAGAGGCAAAAGGGAAATTTTCCCAGAGAGGTGCCTATGGCTTCTACTCCCTAGGTGCCCCAGTAGAAATCTGACAATGTTTACGTTATTAAAGTTGGCAACTACACAATCACCCCACCCTTCCTTTGTGGAGTTTCCAACCCACGATGCTAGTCTTGCCATAATCATTTGGTTACAAATGTCCCAACCCTGTACCCCATCTACCTTCAATTGAACAGTGAGCCAGTACATTGTTTTAGCCATTAGCGGTTCAGTGGATTTCATCTGTCCATCTTGTAGAATCAGTACATTCTTTAAGACCACCACCAAAGGAGTGGCGGCCGGTGGGCGGTGTAATATTCTAGTTATGCATGGCTAAGGGGTCACGCTCAGAAAGCCCATGAGCGGGGTTGGACTGATTACCAATCCCACTATTAGAATTATGTTGTATGAGGTTACTTGGTGTCTTACCCTGAGGTCTACTGCCCTCCCCCCTTGGGGTGCTCGGAATGAGCTGAGCTAATTCAGTAGTCGTGTTCCCTATCTCACCCACATGGCCACCCAAAGGGACTAGATCATCATCAGAGACAGTGCCCACCCCACCATTCCTACTAGATGGTACAAACGGTAAATTAGATGATTAGGGAATGGCGGGAGGGGAGCTAGGGTTTGCAGGGTGACACAAGACGTTTGTTAAAATTTCAGATGGCCAATTGATTTTTCCCCAAGGTATCCTCAATAGTGGTAAAATTAGATACAACAAGCATTTCAAAGTTGGTTAGTCTTTCCTCTATCAATGTCTGTCTATCGAGGATTGGTGATAAGGATGACGGTATAAGAGCCCCCACATTAACCATCAAGACCTCATGGGCATCCGGTGGGGGAGCACCCGGTAAATCTGCATTTGAATCAACAGAGATAGAGGTTACGGGCGGGGGCACTAATGTCAAAGGGGATACGATCCCACCATTCTGTTAGTCTTTTACATTTTTGCATTTTTTTGCCTTTGAGGCCCCCCACCCCCTTCCTCTTTGTGGCCGGCTCCAGAGTTAGGTCCATAGTTGGAATTATGGGTTTGGGCACCTAACTTGTGGCAATGCATGGAGGTATACCGCAAGGTGCGCCCTCCTGGGCCATCTCCGCGGATGGGGGTCTGATTGGAGCCTCCATTATTGTTGAAATTTCCAGATGCGCCTGCGGTAACTGGCTAGCGCCTCTTGCTAGATCGAGGGAGTCAATGTCTGTGGCCAAGGGGCGTTCAGGAGTGCGTACAGACACCTAACCACCCAATGACGAACGTTTAGTTTGCAGGGGATCTAGGGAGAGTCGACGCTCGGTCAATGCAATCTCGTGGGCTAGGAACGAGCTGGCTCTGATTAGAAATTGGTCCAAAGTCCCAACGATGCTTCCCCCCAGTCAGTGCAGATCTACCCTTTCCCTCACAAGTGTTCATTTTAGCGGGGCACGATAAATGCAAAGTTCCCAGGAAGTTTATATCCTTGATGTATCAGTAATAAGTGGGCAACGACTAACCTGGACAGCCGCAGAAGTTAGAGGGGGGCCCGGCCTTTTCCGGTCTCTAACGGGCCCGCTCTTGGCCCGGGCTTCGCCCGGCGCCTGCCCGTGCGCGTTCCGCAGAGCGGGAACGGTGAGGTGTTTAAATAAGTGCAGGCAAGCAGGCTCAGGTGCGGGCAGAAACCTCCAGGCTCCCTGGGACTTGCAGTCCCTCACAGTGCAGGCGTCCTCCTTTTGTGTGGACGAAGCGGACACCTTCTCACATCACACCCGCATCAACAGACTTCACCACATCGGAATCCAGGAACATGCCCTCAAATTGATTGCATCATTCCTCTACGGAAGAACCCAGAGGATCCGTCTCCCACTGTTCACATTGGGGACTAAGAACATCACCTGCAGAGTTCCCCAAGGATCGGCCCTCAGCCCCACCCTCTTCAACACCTACATGACTCCCCTGGCACAAACTGTCAAATCACATGGACTCAACATTATCTCCTATGCCAATGACACCCAGCTCATCCTCTCTCCGACTGGAGAGCCCACCACCACTAGAGCCAACTTCCACACTTGCATGCTGGACATCTCAGAATGGATGACAGACAACTGTCTCAAACTCAACATGGACAGCATGGGAGTCCTCATCTTCAGGAACAACACTTTGCCCTGGAACAACGCATGGTGGCCTGAAGAACTTGGCCCACCTGGGTCCCCGACAGACCATGCACACAACCTCAGCATCATCCTGGACAGCAAGCTATCAATGACAAAGCAGCTCAACGCAGTCTCATCTGCCTACTTCCACACCCTCCGCATGCTCCACAAGATCTTCAGGTGGCACCCAATCAACATCAAATGGACTGTCACACATGCCCTCATCACTAGCTGACTGGAATATGGAAACACACTCTACATAGGAATCCCTGCACGCCTCCTGAAGAGACTTCAGACAATATAAAACACAGTGACAAGACTCATCCTCTACCTTCCCAGAAGGACCCACATTCACCCCACCTCAGGAAACTAAACTGACTCCTGATACAGAAGAGATGGCAGTTCAAGATGCTTGCAAAAAGAACAATTGATGGACAGAATGCAGAACAATGTCATACATTCACCCCAGTACAGAGATTTGGGCCTAAATCCATTGTTTTTTTGCTTACCATGCTATTCCAGTTCAAGATGCTGACACGCTTATAAAGCCATACACAAGAAACGACCAGCATACTTCAACAAACGCCTGATCTTCCACCAATCGACTAGACACTTCTGATCTGGCTTCTTCTTCCTTGCAAACACCCCCTGAATCCACTGAACTAACAGTGGAGGCGCTCCTATTTCGCACCTGGCAGCCAGAACATAGAACAACCTTCCCCTGCTCGTCAGGACCGTCCCATGACTCCAGCATTCCAGGAAAGAACTCACGAGCTGGATGTTTGATTGAAGACCACCACGCACCAGCCAACTTATCCAGTGCATCCATACCCTCACGGATGATTTGCAGCACCTTATAATGACTGATTGATTGATTGATCTCCTTGAGCTACAAGCAGCTCATCTAGCACAGAAGGCTTTTCTTACGTCCTTCAAGTTGAAATCCCTTCTTGTTCAGAATGACAACACGACAACAATGTACTATTTGAACAAACAAGGAGGAACAAGATCCAGAGCCTTCTCTCATGAAGCTCTAATAATTTGGAATTGGATGATTGCCAGAAACTGGAGCATCACTGAAACCCATCTTCCAGGGGCTCAAAATGTTCAAGCATACTTCCTGAGCACGATTCCTCACAAAAACCGCAAGTGGGTTCTTCATGAAGAGGTTGTGCAAAGCACCTTCTGCATGTGGGATTCCTCTAACATAGATTTGTTTGCAACTGCAGAAAACAAAAAAATGTCCAAGCTTCACCTCAAATTACTACCAAGTAGGAACAATGCCTATGGATCGACTGGTTCGGCACATTCCTCTTTGCTTTTCCTCCGATTCTTCTGATTCTAACAGTAATAATCAAATGGTCTTACTCAAGTGCCAGAATGATTTTGATAGCTCCGGAGTGGCCCAGACAATGGTGGTTCACAGACCTTCATCACAAATACATGTTCAAATCCCACATTCTTTTTCGCCGTGGGAAAAACAACGCGGTCGTCACAACGCGGTCGTTATAACGACCGAGTTGTTATTCCGCATACCATTACTCCACAAGTCGTAAAAACGACTTGCGGAGGGGGGGGCGCTGGAAGTTGGAATTGTATAATTTACTATTCCAACTCCAGTCTGTGCGGACACTATGGAAGGTGTTGGATTTTAAATCCAACATCCCCCCCCCCCGCCCCCGTCCGCAAGTCGTTTTTCCGACTTGCGGAGTAATGGTATGCGGAATCACAACACGGTTGTGATAACGACCGTGTTGTGATTCCTCGTGGAGAAAAAGAATCGTTGTAAACGCTGTTTACCCTTCTCCACATGTCGGAGCATCCACACATGAAGCTGCTGTGCAGTCTGGACCTTCTTGTGATATTCGGAGGTCTCAATCACTCCTCTTTGAGTTTGGAAGCATGACTCCTGAGCTAGTTCAATACGGACATTAGAACCTTAAACCAGGAAAGCATGAACATTCTCAAGGAGGCTAAGCAACCATCAATATGTGCAGCTCATTCTTTCAAATGAAAGAAATGTTGTAGCTGGTGTTCAAACAAGAACTTTGATCCAACAAAGTACCAAGAATAAGCTATTCTTCCATATTTGCTTTATCTGGCCAAATCAGGCTTACTATTCTCTCCATTTGACAGCAATGGTTGTCTATAGAAAATCTCCTTAACAAACATATTTTTTCAAAGTTCCTGTTATTAAAAACTTTTTAGTGGGTTTGAAAAGGTTTTTCCTCTTATATGTCATCCCTCCCCTCCCTGGGAATCAAACATAGTGCTTTCACACCTCATGCAGGCTACCTTTAAATCCATCAATAAACCCTCATTGCAACAGTTTTCATGGAAAGCTGCTTTCCTCATAGCTATTACATTAGCACTTAGGGTTATTGAAATACAGGCTTTAGGTTGTGATGAACCGGTGATCGATAGTAGTAAGGTAGTTATGAGGACTCATCCGAAATTCTGCAAAATGTTGTTTCAGATTTCCACATTAACCAGACAATTTCTTTGCCTACTTTCTGTCAGCATCCTGCCACTCCAGTTGAAATAACTCTTCATTCTGTAGATGTCAGGCAAATTTCATTTAGACAAAACAAAAGATATCTGCAAGTCTAATCAATCGTTTGTAAACTATAGCTCATAACATGCAGGTTTAGCTCGTCTAAACAATCTATATCCTGATGGACAGTGTCTTGCATCCTATTATGCTACCAGAAAGCAAATAAGGTTCTATCCTGTACATCTAAAGCTTATTCCACTAGAGGGAAAGCGGCTACAGCAGCTTTAATGAGGAATATATCCATCTCTGAAATATGTAAAGCAGCTATGTAGAGATCTGTTCAGACTGTTACCGAACACTCTTGTTTGGACTCAGATCCTGGTCAGATAGTCAAGTAGGTCAGGCTTCTCTGAGGAATCTATTTGCTTTATCAAGTCTAGAGGGTTGTCTCTTTTCATTCCCACTGCAGTTTGTAGGGATGAGCTTGCTATTCTATGCAATCAATCAATCAATCAGTGACACTTATAAAGCGCGCTACCTACCCGAAGGGTCTCAAGGCGCTGGGGGGGGGGGGGGGTGCCGCTACTGCTCGAACAGCCAGGTCTTCAGCTTCTTCCTGAAGGAGAGGTGGTCTTGGGTCAGGCGCAGGTCGGTCGGGAGGGAGTTCCAGATCTTGGCGGCCAGGTAGGAGAAGGACCTTCCTCCTGATGTCGCTCTTCGGATGCGGGGGACGGCGGCGAGGGCGTGGTTGGCTGATCGGAGGTGGCGTTTGGGAGCGTAGAAGTTGACTCGGCTGTTGAGGTAGCTCGGGCCTTGGTCGTGTAGGGCTTTGTGTGCGTGGGTGAGGAGGCGGAACGTGATTCTTTTGTTGACGGGGAGCCAGTGAAGGTCTCTCAGATGTCCGGAGATGTGGCTGGTTCGTGGGAGGTCGAGGATGAGTCTGGCTGAGGCGTTCTGGATCCGCTGGAGTCTCTTCTGGAGCTTGGCGGTGGTCCCGGCGTAGAGGGCGTTGCCGTAGTCCAGCCGGCTGGTGACGAGGGCCTGGGTGACGGTCTTCCTGGTCTCGGTGGGGATCCACCAGAAGATCTTCCGTAGCATGCGTAGGATGTTGAAGCACGCCGAGGAGACGTTGTTGACTTGCCTGGTCATGGAGAGGGAGGAGTCCAGGATGAAGCCCAGGTTGCGTGCGTGGTCCGTCGGTTTGGGTGCGGTGCCCAGGGCGGGGGGCCACCAGGAGTCGTCCCAGGCGGAGGGCGAGGAGCCCAGGATGAGGACCTCCGTCTTGTCCGAGTTCAGTTTCAGGCGGCTGGTCGTCATCCACTCGGCTACCTCTTTCATCCCTTCGTGCAGGTTGGCTCTGGCGGCGGCGGGGTTGTTGGTCAGGGAGAGGATCAGCTGGGTGTCGTCGGCGTAGGAGATTATGCTGAGGTTGTGTTTGCGTACGATGGCCGCGAGGGGGCTCATGTAGACGTTGAAGAGGGTGGGGCTCAGAGAGGATCCTTGGGGGACGCCGCAGATGACTTCGGTGGCCTCTGACTTGTACGGTGGTAGGCGGACTCTCTGTGTTCTTCCGTCGAGGAAGGAGATGATCCATTCCAGTGCCTTCCCCTGGATTCCGGCGTTGTCGAGGCGCTGCACTAGGGTGCGGTGGCAGACCGTGTCGAAGGCCGCGGAGAGGTCTAGGAGGATGAGGGCCGCTGTTTCTCCATTGTCCATCAGGGTTCGGATGTCATCGGTGGCGGCGATGAGGGCGGTCTCGGTGCTGTGATTGGCTCGGAAGCCGGACTGTGAGGGGTCGAGGGATCCGTTCGTCTCGAGGAAGGCGGCCATCTGCTTGTTGACGTTCTTCTCAATGACTTTGGCTGGAAACGGGAGGAGCGAGATGGGGCGGTAATTCTTGAGGTCGGTGGGGTCCGCTGTTGGTTTCTTGAGTAGAGCGCTGAGTTCGGCGTGCTTCCAGCTCTCAGGGAAGGTGGCGGTGTCGAAGGATGTGTTGATGATGTCTCGCAGGTGGGGTGCGATGACAGCGTCGGCCTTGTTGAAGACGTGGTGAGGGCAGGGGTCGGTTGGTGATCCGGAGTGGATGGAGTTCATCGTGCGGATGGTGTCTTCGGTGCTGATCGGGGTCCAGGCGTGGAGGGTGGTGGTGGGGGGTGGTTGTTCGGTCATGGTGTGCGTTGGTTGGTTGTTGAAGCTGTTGTGTATGTCCGCGATCTTGTTGTGGAAGTATGAAGCGAGGGAGTTGCAGAGGTCTTGCGATGGGGTGATGTCGTTGTTTCCTGCGCTGGGGTTGGAAAGCTCTTTCACGATGTTGAAGAGTTCCTTGCAGTTGTGTGCGTTGTTGTCCAGCCGGTCCTTGAATGCTGTTTTCTTGGCGGCGCGGATCAGCTGGTGGTGTTTCCGGGTGGCGAGTTTGAAGGAGGTCCTGTTGTCCGGTGTCGGTTCCCTTTTCCAGACTTTCTCGAGGGCTCGGCAGTTCTTCTTGGAGCTCTTGAGTTCGTCGGTGAACCATGGGGCCTTCTTGCTGCCGGGTCTGCTAGGCGGGGTCCTCAGAGGGGCGAGCTCGTCCGCGCAGATGCTGATCCACTTCGTGAGGTTGTCGGCGGCCTGGCTGGGGTCTGCTGAGCTGGCAGGAGGGTGCTGGCTCAGGGACGTGGCGAGCTGGTCTGCTGTGATCTTGTTCCAGCTTCTGCGGGCGGTCTGTTGCTGGTGGTGGTGGGTCGTTGTTCTCTTGAAGGTGAAGTGGACGCAGCTGTGGTCCGTCCATTGAAGCTCTGTGGCGTGGCTGAAGCTGACGTCTTTGCTGGAGGAGAAGACTGCGTCGAGTGTGTGTCCGGCGCGGTGGGTGGGGGTGGACACCAGTTGCTTGAGTCCCAGGTTGGCGAGGTTGTCGAGCAGGGTGCTGGAGTTGCGGTCGTTGTTGTTTTCCAGATGGAAGTTGAGGTCTCCCAGGAGGATGTAGTCAGCGGAGGGGAGGGCATGCGGGCTGATGAAGTCGGCGATGTCCTCGCTGAAATGTGTGCGTGGTCCAGGGGGTCGGTAGATCAGGGTGCCTCTGAGGGTGGTGTTCGGGTTGGTGTGGATCTGGAAATGCAGGTGTTCGGCGCTGGTCAGGGTGTTGTCGGTGCTGGTCGTGAGACGGATGGTGTTCCTGTGGATGATGGCGATGCCTCCTCCCATCTGGTTGGCGTTGCGGTCCCTGCGGACGATCTTGTAGCCCTCTGGGATGGCGATGGCGATGTCGGGAGCTGAAGAGGCGTTCATCCAGGTCTCCGTGAGGAAGGCAACGTCAGGGGCTGTGGCGTCTAGGAGGTTCCAGAGTTCTACGGCGTGTCTGTGGACGGAGCGGGTGTTGAGCAAGATGCACTTGAGGTGGGTGCTGCTGGTGTTCGACTTGGCGGGTGCTGGTGTGAGGCAGGTCCGGATGCAGGCGAACTTGCAGGCGTGGCAGCTGAAAGGTCCGTGGGTGCGTCGTGGAGTGGCTTGGTGGCATTCTGGGAGTCGGCCGGTGTTGAGAGCGGTGAGGGTGGCGGCGGAGTACGTCCGGCGGGACGGTCGGGGTCTTCGTGGGCCAGGGGTCCTGGCGCTGGTCGCGATCCGGTCGCGGACGGGCGCAGACGGGCTTACCTTTGGCGCGCCTTCGGCGCACAATCGGCGCGCCCGCTGCGCGTGACCGCTGCGCGTTCGCACGGTCGCCATTTAAGGCGAAGTGCGCGGGTGGGCGGAGCAGCTGGGAGGCGGGAGCGGGGAGGGTACAGAAGAGAAAGGGGCGGGGCTGATGGCGGTGGCGGGAAGCGGGGAGGGAGCGCGGCGAGGAAGGCGGGAAAGGAGGCAGGGAACGAGGGTCAGAAACGATCACAGGAGGCGGAGAGACAGAAACCTAGACAAAAAGCAAGCACAAATGGCGGAAAAAACAGCAAAACAGAAATCCTGACAATTCCAGACAAGCACAAGTGACGGTCAAAACAAAAGGAAACTGACGAACTAGCACACGGGGAGAAGCAGAGCGGCCGCGAGGCCGTCGGCGAGGCAGGCAGCTAGGCAGAGCGAGGGGGCACACGCAGCAGCTGGTGGCCGTGCGGCGCGGGGGTGTTTATGATTATCACTGAAGACCCCCAGAGAGGGAAGGAATGATTTCTTAACTATAATCCTAGTTCTTTCTCAGGGGAATCTCCATTGAAATCATAAGCAACCCACCCTCCTTCCCTGTAGAAGAGGCAGAGACGATTAATGGATGTTGACATTCCCACTGTCTTGGTAAAAAGAACCAAGGCAACGGCTACCTGCTGTGCATGATGGGACACTCTTGGGCTATAAGTCCTTAAAGGTGCAGTCTCTCTTTGCCTAACTGCAAAGTTGCAGCCTATAGGGCTACATTGTCCTCTCCTTCTTTATCTTTTTCCTTTTAAAAAAGAGTTTATGAAAGAGATTTACATAGTCAAATAAAGCAGTTCCAGTTAATTTGCCTATTTTTATAAAAAAAGAAAATATATATATAAAATCAATCTGAAGCTATTGGCCAATGTAGCTCTCTTATAGGCTGGAAAACATTACTGTCTTCAGTGTCTCTCCAGGCCTTACTGAAGAATGGCGAACATCTACATTTAGCCTCTTCGCCGCGGCGCTAATTCCACCGGGGTGCAAGGGGGGGCGGGGTTGAGAGTGGCGCTGCCGTACTCATGGCGGCTCCCGTCTGTCATAAATCACGGTGGGCGCGTGCTCATGACGGCCGGGAGCCGCCAGAACTCCGCCCACTAATTAATTCTCTTGCACAGGCGGGGAATTAACACCGCGTGGGCAGAGCGGCAACGTTCTGATGGCTCCCGGCCGTCATGAACACACACCTACCTTGACTCATGACGTCCGGGAGCCGTCATGAGCACCGAAGGAGTTAAGAAGATATAATGTAAAGAAGTGCTCCAGGATCCCCGCACATGGGAGGGACTATCCAGTGCTTATGATTTCAATGGAGATTCCCCAGAGAGAGAACTAGGATTACAGGTAAGAAACCATTCCATCTTGCTTAGTCTATCCACAGGTGCCTGGAGCACACTTGTCGGAGAGCTTCAGCTGAAATATGTTAGGGAAGAATATCCCCTCACCATTCTGTACACATCAGGTCCGGTCCAAAGTAAAGGAGGGTGTGATCCATACACTGGGTCAGACTAAGTGATTTCTCTTCACATTTAAAGAGCTGCTGTCCTCATTTGAAAACATGACTCTGCATCATGCTGCACGCTTTGTTACTAAATGATTGACTTGTCCCAAAGTGGAAGCTGTAAGTTTGCGGGTGGTTACCTTATGTTGTCCATTTGGTTCTGGGCTGTCTAGATTCTGAGTTGTGCAGCTCTAAGTAATTCTAATTTAGCATTGGCCAAAGAACCCTTGACATCCTACCTACTGGGGTATGAAAGGATTTGATGTGCTACAAGTGCAGTATTTTATGCTGTTTGTATAATTTGGTGTGCTGTATTATACTCGTTCTGTATTGCATATGCGTTCAGTGTATATACACTCTGAAAGGTTGTCTGTCCATGCTTGGTGCAGCTAGCAGTGGTACCGTGTGCAGCTTCATCTGTGTTTGTGTTTAATGCTGTAATGGTTGCACTTGGTCATGTTGAGTTTTTTGATAGGGAGGTAATTCTCTTATTAGAAGAGAAGTTGCAAGAGTTTGTAGTTTGGCGTACCACGGAGGTCAGTCTAGACGGAACAAGAGAACTTGATGTGAATGAGACGATGAAAGCAATGCATTGGTGGGTGGTTTGCCTTTGGCAATGGGGTGTATGTGGTTCATATGAAGGGGATTCAAAGGAGGATGGATGTTTTTAGTGACTGCAGAAGGTGGCAACACGTGTGGGAAGGGATAACGTAAGCGTTGTGTTAAAAAAGTAACACATTGCAACTCGGGTTGTCTTAGTGCTCTTGTGATTGCAAAGATGATTGACAAGTTGGAAGGGTTGGATATACAGATATTGGTGGTACCCACAGAGAGGTACGAGATATGCGTGGCATGATAGGGAGAGTGCGAGGATGAAATCTAAAGCATTAAGTAGCGCGCACAAAGGGGCAGCTTTATTAACAGTTTGCGCTTAGTTTGCGGCTCAGAAGCAAACTGGCACAAAGTGTTGTTTTGGGATTTATTTTTCAGCACAATGCCACATTTGCTTTGGAAAGTAGCTGTAAAGTGACACAGAGTCGCTTTTTGTGCTACTTCTCACTAATTTACATCATTTGGGGTGCACCATGAATGCATGGGCATTTCCATGGATTTTGATGCAAATCACTAACTACCAAAATAAAGGAAGACAGGTATTGCACCAAACATTAACATCTCCACGAGGCAGGTATACCGTTTGAGTAACGATTTCTTTTCTCAAAACATTTCCACCTTTGCATGTGCGCTGCACTGTACAGCACACATACAAAGTAAGAAAAGTGTTAAGCTATGTCTGGGAATAGTAATGTATACACAAAAAGAGCTCTGGTTGCAGGGCATTCTCAGGTATCGCAGCAAAATTTGGAACTTCTTACCTCCAGATGTACGCAGAATCTCTTCCTCTTCCTCCTTCAGAAAAGAAGTAAAAAGGCTTCTAATGAACAAATTCACATCTTAAGACTTTAATTCATACGTGACTATTAACCACATATGTTGTCCTATATACCACTGTCTACCTCTTTTGTATTGACTGTCAAATATTGAATGTGTGTATATTACCCCAATCATCTAATGTTTCAAAACAGTGTGATGTAAAGGGCTCTGATACCCTTTAGGGTCATGTTCGCGTTATATAAAACTTTATAAATAAATAAATAAAATACTGGCAGGACACCATTCCACAACAAAACCTATGCTTGACATCACTCACACTTCCTTGCACTATGGTGCAAGGGTTTGTGCGTTGGTGCAAGGCACCCTAAAGGGCATTTTGCAGGCGCAGAGACAAACAGTGCATATGTTCTGCTCTCTCCCTTTCACTTCTGTTGCTCCTATGTTCCATGAACACATAGTAAATCTGACCCAAAGGGGTTTGGGTAGTCAAGTTAATTATTTCTTATCCAGATATGCTGCTCTCTACTTCCAGTCTACTGAAACTCTGAGGTGTGGGCATTGTTCCAGGACACATTTTAGAGTGAGGAGATTGAAGGCATACTACCATAAAGATGTAAACAATGTGAACTGATCTCTTGCTCCTCTGTAGCTTGAGTTAGTGGGCACTCACACCAGGCACTCCCAGCATTGATCTGGTATGACTCTGCAGTGCAATAGTGTATTGAACAAGATAGGTACCTAATGAGCAGTGTTTTAAACCATGCAGTGTACTGAGGGCTGGGTGGGCAGTATTAGTGATGTTGGGATGGGTTGTCAATGCCATGCCTCAGTTTTTTTAGTTTTTTTTTTAAGCTTGTGTTTTTATTCAGAATTGCACAAAAGGCTCTGTACATGTTGTCTCACCAGGTCAAAGAGCAATGAAAAGAAAAAAGAAGGATTATCATACAGGTCAGACTACCCGAACAGCCTTCTACATTTGACTGGGTACACTGTCAGTACTGTCAACCCAGGAACTACAATATAAAACACATATCTTCATAGAAACTTGCAGTACAACTCCTATGGAGATAAACGTATTCATGATAAAATATAGCAATAAAACAGGAAATAAACATTACAGCGAGGGGCGGAAGGGTGCTCTCTCTCATACGATCCATGTTGGACAGGCCTCGTAGCCGAGCCGTTCCCCACCCGCACAACAGGGCCCCGGACCCCGGCTCTCCCTGAATCACCAGCAAGAGCCACCCCGGCAACCCCCCGAGGTAACACACAACCCGTCCACAGCGGGACTCCAGCTCCTGAACCCTCCCGTACCGGCTGGCCCTGGTCCCCGTCAGCACCATGGCCCCGGCCCGGCAGCCATCTTTGGGCACTACAGCACGAGGCCACGTGGCCTCGACTCGACCCCAACCCTGGGCCTGGCCAGGCCCCGACATCGAGGCACCAACCTCCACACAGGAGGTAAAGAGACCACTTGGCAGGTCGATGGGAGAAGGAGGCGTCAACGGTTCTCCTCCGCCAGGTGTCGATCGCCCCCGGCCTCCCTGGGGGCTGGCTCCACCCCCCTGCTGGGTGTCGGGACTCCCTGACTCCAGACCTCCCGACCCCCCAAGCGCGAGGGTCCGGACATCAAAGGGGACTAGACCTATAACTGGGGCAGCCCCAGACCAGGAAGGCAGTTGTATCCTGGAGTCGAGAGACACCGAGAAGAACTCATCCTTGACGGACTGCTGGCGCTGCCACAGCCCTGCCCTGTGAAACCTTCATCTTGGCCTGCTGGCGCTGCCGCGGCCCTCTGCCTGTGAAACCTTCATCTTGGCCTGCTGGCGCTGCCGCGGCCCTCTGCCTTGTGAAACCTTCATCTTGGCCTGCTGGCGCTGCCGCGGCCCTCTGCCTCGTGAAACCTTCATCTTGGCCTGCTGGCGCTGCCGCGGCCCTCTGCCTCGTGAAACCTCCATCTTGGCCTGCTGGCGATGCCGCGGCCCTCTGCCTCGTGAAACCATCGTCTTGGCCTGCTGGCGCTGCCGAGGCCCCCTGCAACGTGAACCATCATCTTGGTCTGCTGGCGCTGCCGCGGCCCGACCTTGTAGACTCCTGAAGCTCGAGGATTGTGAGCTCCCCTCCTGCCACCCCCCGTACCGATCCGGTACCGAGACTGTCCCGCTACCCCCTCTCCCTACAGAGACTAGAATTGAGAGGACCCCCGAGTCCTGAATCCCCTGTACCGCTGATAACCTTGCTGCAAGAACCCTATATAAAGAGTGTTGATCTCATCCTTGTGTGGTGTCTATCTGTGGGAAGGGAAGTGACTTGTCTGTACGATCGCCGGAGACGGCCCTCATCGGAGGCCTCTCCCCCAGTATTCGGCCGACCCTCCGGGGCGCTGTCTAACATTGGTGGCCAGCGGCGCGATTCGAACCTACGCATAATCGTACAGAGGGTCACTCGCCCCACGACACACAACCACTATGACAACAAAAGAGAGCGGAACAACGGAAAAATTCCAGATGGAAAAGTTAGAAGAATACAACCACAGAGAACTGAAACAATTCTGCATAGAATTAGGCATTTCAACCACAGGACTGAGCACGAAAGAGGACTTCAAACGAGCCCTGGAATCTTAGGCAGAGACGGGTACGACCGTACCCCAAACACGAAGTCACGAGACACCCGAAACAAGCCCCACACCGACGGAAGAAAGAAGATCGGGTCTCTCCCCAGAAGAGGTCCGGGAACGGGAAAAAAGCAGGCTCCATGAATTGGAACTGGCACGACTTCGCTTAGATGGAGAGCTCAAATTGGCGGAACAAAAAATAACGTTGGAACACTTACGGCTCCGAGAGGAGCGAGAAGAGAAACAAAGGCAGAGAGAACTAGAAGAGAAAAAGCTAGCCTACGAACATGAGCGCAACCTCAAGGAACTAGAGATTCGGAAGCAGAGCAAGGAGCTCGGGGTCCCCGAGCGCACGAACACTCCTGGCCCTACAGACCCCAAGGTCCACATACCCAAGGATGTCGTCCGAGAGTACTACAAGAACGATGATATCCAGCAATGGTTCAAAGCGTACGAGGTAGCCATGACCTCCCACCGGATTCCCCGGAGCGACTGGGGAGCCGGGTTATGGGGGAGGTTTGTCAACGAAGGGCGAGACGCCCTGCTGCAACTCCCGGACCATCTGATGACATCCTACGACCACATGAAAGCCGCCCTCCTCACTCGATACGGACTCACACCCGAGATGTACCGCCAGCGGTTCCGCGACTGCAAACGGATCGCGGGTACAACTTGGGTGGAGTACGTGAACTTCTTTAGCCGGGCCTTCGAGGGGTGGATCAAGGGCAGCAACGTGACCACCTACGAGCAGCTCTTTGACCTTATTGTGTGGGAGCACCTTTCTAACCACTGCTTCATCGAACTCAGGCAACACCTCCTGGACAGTAAACTAACGGAACCTCGGCAACTCGCCGCCGAAGCGGACCGATGGGAAAGCACCCGAGTGGGCCGAAACGGACCCAGCGAACCGAACAGGACTGCCCAAGGGCCCCATCGCCCCCGTGGAGGAGGAGGCCAGGGTCGGGGGCGGGACACCGGGCCGGTGACTCCCGCAAGCAACCCCCCGCCCCCGGCCGGCAGGGGAAACCCCCCGATGCGACCAGGCTTCCGAGCCAACATTACTTGCCACCGATGCCAGCGACCCGGCCACTACGCCAATGACCCCAACTGCCCAAAGAACCCGAACACTATACCCCGCCAGGTCGCTGCGGCAGCCCTGGGGAAAGAGCAAACCCCAGAAGACCAGGAAGAGTACGAAACCGACCAGCCTGAGTGGGAACCGGCCGCCATGTCCCTGGTTTGCCTAGGGGAACGAGACCTGATCCCTCGGGCCCCCCTTCCCGCCAACACGCAGAAGTACAGCCAGTGGGTCAACATTAATGGCCGCCGGGCTGAAGCCCTCCGCGACACCGGGGCCAGTGTGACCGCGGTCCGCTGTCACCTGGTGGCCCCGGACCAGATTTTGCCGAACATTCTTTGCCCTGTCCGGTCGGCCGACAACTCAGAAAGTCTATGTCGAATGGCCTACGTCCCCTTCGAATGGGGAGGAGTATCAGGGATGCTGAAAGTGACTGTCCGCGATGATGCCCCCGTGGATTGCCTCCTGGGGAACGATCTCGAAAGTTCTCCCTGGGCAGCAGTCGAACGGAGAGAGCACCTGGGGATGCTGGGCCTCCCCGAATGGGTCGGTGCCACGACCCGGTTCATGACCGCCCGTGCCGTCCCCCGTCCAGAGGAACCCGAGTGGCCGGAGCCTCCTCCCGCGATTGTCCCAGAGGAGGCCCCCCCCCCCAGAAGCGAGCTCCCCGGCCCAAACCGAGGAAGAACCCGGTCGGCTCCAGGACCTCCCCGACCTGGCCCAGTGGCGTCAGGAGGGGGGTCCCACCCAGGAACAATTCCGACAAGAACAAAGAGCCTGTCCCTCCCTCGAGGGACTCCGGCAGCAAGCCCTGGCCCAGAGCGCAGGGGACACCTCGGGGGCCCACTGGATCTACTGGGACAACGACCTGCTCTACAGTGAGCAAAGGATTGCGGAACTGGGGGCCAGTCGGGTGCTGGTGGTGCCCCTCCGCTTCAGAGATTTCCTCTTGAACTTAGCCCACGATGTACCCCTTTGCCGGACACCTGGGACAGGACAAAACGTACGACCGCCTGGTGACCCACTTTTACTGGCCCCGGATGCGAAAGGATGTCACCAACCACTGCAAGGCCTGCCCCACCTGCCAGGCCAGCGGGAAAAGCGGCCGAAAAACCAAAGCACCCTTGCAGCCTTTTCCCGTCGTCACCACCCCGTTCGAGCGGGTGGGGATAGACATGGTGGGGCCCCTGGACCCCCGAACAGCCCAAGGACACCGGTTCATCCTGGTCCTGGTGGACCACGCCACCCGCTATCCCGAGGCCATCCCTCTTCGAACCGTGACGGCGCCTGTGGTAGGCCGAGCCCTGATGGGGATCTTCTCCCGGGTGGGCTTTCCCCGGGAGGTCGTCAGCGACAGGGGCACGAACTTCATCTCGAAATACATGAAGTCTCTCTGGCAACAGTGCGGGGTCACCTAAAAATTCACGACCCCCTATCACCCGCAAGGAAATGGATTGGTCGAGCGGTTTAACCGCACTCTCAAGGGAATGATCATGGGCCTAGAAGAGCCCCTCCGGCGCCAGTGGGACGTGCTACTCCCGTGCCTCCTGTTCGCCTACCGAGAGGTCCCTCAAAAATCCTTAGGCTTCAGCCCGTTTGAACTCCTGTACGGGCACCCCGTCCGGGGTCCCCTCAGCCTAGTCAAAGAAGGTTGGGAGAGGTCCCCCCAGAAAACTCCCCCGGATGTATACAAATATCTCTTGGCCCTTCGCAACCAAACCCGGCGATTCAGGGAGATCGCCAAGGTCAACCTTGAAGCCAGTCAGGAAGACATGAAGAAATGGTATGATCAGCACGCCTCCTCCCTCGAGTTCGAGCCGGGACAGCAGGTCTGGGTGATGTCCCCGGTTGAACCCTGTGCCCTACAGGACAAATGGTCCGGGCCCTTCAAGGTGATCGAACGCAAGGGGCCCGTCACCTACTTGATCGACATGGAAACTTCCCGGAACCCCCTACGGGTCCTCCACGCCAACAGACTCAAGTCCCATTTTGTACACTCAGAGCTCAGCCTCCTGATGGCTACCGATAATGGGACGGAAGAAGACTCCGAGCCCCTTCCAGACCTGCTGGGGACCCTCGAGCAGGATGGCTCCGTGGAAGGGGTCAGACTCTCCGAGGCCTTGTCCCCGGAGCAACGCCAAAACTGTCAAGCTCTCCTGACACGATTCGCATCCTTGTTCTCTCTCACCCCTGGGGTCACCCCCTGGTGCCTTCACGATGTGGACACCGAGGACAGCCCCCCTATTCGCCACAGGGCGTACCGCGTGCCAGATCGGGTGCGCACCTGCATCCAGACCGAGGTGTCCAAGATGCTGGCACTGGGAGTGATCGAACCTTCTGACAGCCCCTGGGCCAGCCCAGTCGTCCTGGTCCCCAAGGCCGCAGCCCCGGGCGTTGCCCCTGAGCTCCGGTTCTGTGTAGACTACCGGGGACTGAATGCCGTGACCCGGACCGACGCTCACCCCATCCCCCGGGCAGATGAGCTAATTGACCGTATGGGGGCCGCCCGCTACCTGAGCATCTTCGATTTAACAGCGGGCTACTGGCAAATCGGCCTCACCCCCAGGGCCCAAGAACGATCCGCCTTCTCTACCCCGGACGGTCACTACCACTTCAAGGTGATGCCATTTGGCATGAAAAACGCTCCGGCAACCTTTCAACGACTCGTGAACCAGGTACTGGCGGGCCTCGAAGAATTCAGCGCCGCCTACCTGGACGACATCGCTGTGTACAGTCACCACTGGACCGACCACCTCCGCCACCTGCGGGAAGTTCTACACGCCCTCCAGCAGGCCGGGCTCACCCTCAAGGCCAGCAAATGTCAGGTTGGCCAAGGGTCCGTGACCTACCTAGGACACCAAGTGGGAAGCGGTCTGGTGGCCCCCCTCCAGCCCAAGATCGCGGCCATCCAGGCCTGGCAACCCCCTACGACCCAAACCGAGGTCCAGGCCTTCCTGGGACTCACCGGGTACTACCGGCGGTTTGTGAAGGACTATGGCAGCATCGTGGGGCCCCTCACGGAGCTCACAGCCAAGAAGAACCCCAAAACAGTCAACTGGACTCCGGACTGCCAATCGGCCTTCGAGAAGCTGAAGGCCGCCATGTGCACTGCCCCCGTGCTCCAAGCTCCCGACTACGGCCGGGAATTCATCGTACAGACGGACGCCTCCGATCGTGGCGTGGGGGCCGTCCTCTCCCAACTCAACACCGAGGGAGTCGATCAGCCAGTGGCATTCATCAGCCGACGCCTGCTGGCCCGGGAACGGCGCTGGAGCACCATCGAGAGGGAGGCCTTCGCCGTAGTATGGGCCCTCAAGAAGCTCCGGCCCTACCTCTTCGGCACCCCCTTCCGGGTGCAGACAGACCACCGACCCCTGCAATGGCTGATGCAGATGCGGGGGGAAAACCCGAAACTGTTGCGCTGGTCCATCTCCCTACAGGGGATGGACTTCACTGTGGAACATCGTCCAGGCCAGGACCACGCCAACGCAGACGGCCTGTCACGCTTTTTCCGCCTCGACGAGGAGAGTCCCCAAGGGGATGGCTGACTCTCCCTGCCTTCAGCTGGGGGGGACGCATGTTGGACAGGCCTCGTAGCCGAGCCGTTCCCCACCCGCACAACAGGGCCCCGGACCCCGGCTCTCCCTGAATCACCAGCAAGAGCCACCCCGGCAACCCCCCGAGGTAACACACAACCCGTCCACAATGGGACTCCAGCTCCTGAACCCTCCCGTACCGGCTGGCCCTGGTCCCCGTCAGCACCATGGCCCCGGCCCGGCAGCCATCTTTGGGCACTACAGCACGAGGCCACGTGGCCTCGACTCGACCCCAACCCTGGGCCTGGCCAGGCCCTGACATCGAGGCACCAACCTCCACACAGGAGGTAAAGAGACCACTTGGCAGGTCGATGGGAGAAGGAGGCGTCAACGGTTCTCCTCCGCCAGGTGTCGATCACCCCCGGCCTCCCTGGGGGCTGGCTCCACCCCCCTGCTGGGTGTCGGGACTCCCTGACTCCGGACCTCCCGACCCCCCAGGCGCGAGGGTCCGGACATCAAAGGGGACTAGACCTATAACTAGGGCAGCCCCAGACCAGGAAGGCAGTTGTATCCTGGAGTCGAGCGACACCGAGAAGAACTCATCCTTGACGGACTGCTGGCGCTGCCACAGCCCTGCCCTGTGAAACCTTCATCTTGGCCTGCTGGCGCTGCCACGGCCCTCTGCCTGTGAAACCTTCATCTTGGCCTGCTGGCGCTGCCGCGGCCCTCTGCCTCGTGAAACCTTCATCTTGGCCTGCTGGCGCTGCCGCGGCCCTCTGCCTCGTGAAACCTTCATCTTGGCCTGCTGGCGCTGCCGCGGCCCCCTGCAACGTGAACCATCATCTTGGTCTGCTGGCGCTGCCGCGGCCCGACCTTGTAGACTCCTGAAGCTCGAGGATTGTGAGCTCCCCTCCTGCCACCCCCCGTACCGATCCGGTACCGAGACTGTCCCGCTACCCCCTCTCCCTACAGAGACTAGAATTGAGAGGACCCCCGAGTCCTGAATCCCCTGTACCGCTGATAACCTTGCTGCAAGAACCCTATATAAAGAGTGTTGATCTCATCCTTGTGTGGTGTCTATCTGTGGGAAGGGAAGTGACTTGTCTGTACGATCGCCGGAGACGGCCCTCATCGGAGGCCTCTCCCCCAGTATTCGGCCGACCCTCCGGGGCGCTGTCTAACAATCCCCTAACAGATAACATGCGAAGTCTATACATGAGCCAGCCCCCGACTTGTAGGGCAGACTACTGTCCCACCCAGGTAGGGAGTGATCCGAAATGTAGGCACGGAGTGTTAGGCAGTGGATGGTTCAATTATACGATACAGGTTTGTGATCTGTCAAGGCATCCGTAACATCCGGTAGGCACACAGAGCCCCCGTCCCACTGAGGTCCACAAGACACATATAGGGAATTTTGTTTCTTTTTTTGCTGTATGTCATTATTTGTTCTACTTTTTCTTGTAATGTGAGCGGTCCTCCTGTCAGGACCCGTGCCTGTGCAGGCCAGTTAATGCAAAGAGACGGAGAACTAGGTTTTTATCACCTCTATGTAGGCCAAAAGCAGGGCCGGCTTTAGTGCTGGTGGCGCCCTGTGCAACAATGTTTGTTGGAGCCCCCAGTAACCACCTCCGTTATGGGTTCCCTCACTACCACCCTTTAACAGTGCCCCTCAGGCCTCCATAACCACTCTCTCTCAGGTGCATTTAATTTATTTTATAGCGCCGTTGCCACTCATACTAGTGTAAGGTAGGGTGACCAGAATTTTAAAGCAAAAACCGGGATATTCCACAAAAATAAAAGAAGGACTATAATTTTACATCAAGCGAGCACACAGAATGACAGCGCTCCTCAGCAGAGAATTACAAAACATACAGTAAGAACATACATAAGATGCAATTTTTAAACCCAATAGCTTGCCTGTAAATTAAGTTGCTTTCTTGGAACAACTGCTAACTATCCCCGCTTTGTAAAACAAAAAAACGCCTCTCCCAGTTTTTAGTCGACCCTCTCGAAAAATCGGGACATGAGCTAAATTTCTCGAAATCTGCCCGGCCAGCTGGTGAAAAATGGGGACCGTCCTGGCAAATCTATGACGCCTGGTCACCCTAGTGTAGGGTGTCAGCGTACTTTACATCACACACACTACACAGAGACAATCAATCATAGGTGTGTACATTAGTGTATAGGAAATGTTACACAAGGCAGAGGACTACAAGGTACAGGTGTCACGTCATCTATTCTGGTAGACAGTATAGTCTAATAGTGCTTGGTCTGGAGAAGCAAAACTCTGAATTTGAAAATTAACACCGTGGTTGGGAGCTCTTTTTAATAATCAGAATTGATTTCTATCCAAATGAACCCTTTTTTCAACATTAGGATAATGAAAGACTGGATAAAATCATAACACTCTAATCTATTCCTTTCAGTTTCTATGCAGCTGTTTGGTGACAGTTAATAGCTCACTGTTCTATGGTAGGATTATAATTTATAAACTGCAAGTCACAAAAGGATCTCTCCGGAAAAAAACAGTAACCCACTGACCAATTTGTATTATATGTGCTTTGTGATCTGAATGGTACACGTTTTTTGCCGCAGGCATATTAACCATCTGTGCTACAAGTCAAAACTTCCAGTAGACAAACCTCCGATCTCTCTCTAAGAAGAAAACTAATCACCGGAGTTATCTTGACATTTATCTTGTTGCCTGTAAATCTCTGGAGGCCAGGAATATGGCAGCAGGTACTATTAAAACCATATAATACTTTCAAATACGACACCCCACCCGAAGACAGCGCCCGGTGCGGTCACACCGGTCGCACCACCCTAGAGCCTATTTCTATGATACTGTTCCAGCAGGCTGTGCCTCATATTGAGACCACCGGTCCTCCTAGCTATACTTTGCTTAAAGGTGACACAACAAGAATACATCTAGAACTGATCTGAGAGAGTCCTTGTAAAGGTGCAAGTTTGCACTTGAGCGTCATAGCATGTCTGCCCTGATTGTGATGCAGTGTGACTGAAGGTTGAAAGGAACTGATGGGCAGCCTTTGGAGAGCATGCTTAGCTTGGCTAATATTTTCTTCTACTCAGGGGATGATCTGAATTCACTACAAATCGGTGTAGTCAATTTGTCTATTTTTTGGTGTTCTTACTGTGTGTATTACAGTTCACATTCAAGGAGTTGGTGATGGATTAAGATATTGAGCTACTATTGGAGACACTTTAATAGACCAAGAAGAAGAGAGAATTCCAATATGTGATGTGAGGCAGACAGATGGGCTTTATCAGGGTGTTCCTATAGTTACAGAGAAGGGGAGTAAGTACCCTTCTGAAAACTTTAAGCATGTGGCCACTACATTGTTCATGTGTAACTGGAAAGAGAATTGGTTGTTGAAAATGGTGCCAAGGCTGCGTATGGAGGTAGATATTATAGTAGTTCGTCATGAAGCCGATCTCCACGTCCTGAATTAGGGCACACTCTAGGAGAACAACCATGGCCATCTAATAAGAGCTGTCCAGTCAAGCGAAGAGCCAAACTAATGTGTGGTAAGGCGGCAGTATATTATCCGAGAAGTAAGAATCAAGTTGTGAAGCTTCAGCAGAAAAGTTAAATTGAAGAGGATGTACTAGAGGGTGCCATGTCCCCTCTCAGAATTAATGCAGATAGTGGAACTTGGAGAGGACACACCGCACCCCACCTGTCCTTGTTCTTCAATTTTTGAATCCATGTCAACGTTTTTTTTAATTGTTTTATTAAAACTTTATTATACCTACATTTCTACTTATTATTTCGAACTAGAGTTAATTGCTAGCACAATGCCAAGACCTAATGTCTCTTTAGCCACATTTTTGTAATGAATAAGACCAATATTATAAAGTTATGAGGTCAAAAAGTTCAAGGAGTGTTGAACAAGAGAGCAATGGTTTATAAATTAGCAGGTGATAATCATTCTAAACTGGAATCAGGGTGCAGCGGGTCTAAGAGCCTTTGTGGTAACATCTCAAGATAAACAGAGTGAAAGATGGAATTGCTTCACCCAGCAAAAAAGGAGTCATTGAGGCCTAGTATCTATACCATTGTAGGAGATGTTCTAAGATGAGATACCGGTGCAAGGATTCATGGCCTTGGGGCCAGTAGCATAACATAGGCCCGCAGCTTCCGCGGTGCCGTTGCCCCTTCAGCACAGTACCCTGGCCTGACAGCTCCTGATGAGTCTGGATGAGAGGCCTCTCCATGTAGTTTGCAGGGGGGCCCCCTCAAGTTCCGTGGAGCTAGTGCCTTGGTCTGAGCTTGTATCCATGTGGGCTTTCATTTGATGTAATGTAAAAAAAAAAAGTATGGCACGCATAACAAGATGCAATAACAAAGGGATGGGTGCCCAAAAGCCCAGAATCACTATGGAAAGTAAAAAAGGTGATAACGTAAACACGCACGAAATTCAAGGAAAACAAACCTTGCAATGCAGTTACAAAATGTTGTTGCCACACTCACATTTTGACTGCGAGCGGAGCTAGTCATTTGGGCATAGTGACCTTGTAACAAGGTATGGAGTGGGAGCAAGAAACCACCGAAACACAGCACTCAGACCACTCCAGAAGTACTATGATGCTTAAAAGGTGTCACTTGTAGCCGGACAGTTGCTGTACATTGATGGTGTGAGTAATCTGAGATACGACTGAGCAATGGTTAGTATCAATACAAGTAAGGGGCAAGTAAGCGGCTAATCAACAGCATTTGACCCTATTGCTGTAATCCACAAATATGTCTCCCCAAATGAATTAATAGCTGGAAATGTAGAAATCGCTTCTCATAATGGCAGAGCACAGTTAGTCCGCTGGCAAAGAATGACCCAACTCAGACCTAAGACCTTACTAAGTGTACCCAAAGAAGGAGCAGGACCTTCGACTACATCTGTTGACCAATGTATACATACTAAATTTGGAAGCTCACCACAGAACCAGAGCAGTAAATACCCTGCTTTACGTAGCCCTCAGACTCACTCCTTGACAGGATTCCTCGGTTCCCTGAACCATAGTTCCATTATTAAACGACTCTTTGAGAGTTAGTAGTGTTAGCAGCAGCGATGAGTTTATGACACTGCAAACGAACCATTGCGGAAGGAGACTCCGATAAGGACCTTTGGCCTTGCAGTTGTTAGAGTAATGGTGCTCTACAATTGCGGGGATGAACGCGCAGCTGTGTTAGAAACAGACCCCAACTAGGTGAAATGACGAAGCCACAGTGCTTTTGAATGAACCTCCCAAAAGAGCAGGCTGAACCTAATTGTGTAGGGTGTTATGGTGAGATTAACTATTCTAACATGAACCAGTAGCTAGGTGGAAACATGGTGTGGCTGCTAGTTCCCTGAAGGTAGCTCTTTTAAAAAGATCTTGGCCTAGTACAGGGCCACTCTGGTCGTAGTGGGCACCGGGCATTTCCCCGGTAGGCTGCCAGATTGGGGCTGGTTTTGGACCCCTGGGAGGCCGTTGTTACCGGGGGCCAGTTTTGCAGTATAACTGCAACATCGGCCCACTGTAACAAAAGCTGCAGCGGTGAGACAGGAGTTGTGCTTCCAACTAGCCCCCCCCCCCCCCCCCCGGGAGGCCCGCCAAACTGCTTGCCAGGGCCGGTTTTGATTCCCAGTCCTGCCGTAGCTTAGTATAAGGTCCCCTAGCAGTATCCCCGGAAGGTACAATAACCTGCATTCAGGTCTTGGCTAGATTATTTTGTCTCACAGTGGCCAAGAAAATGGTTGTGTACTGCAGATGCCAGCAAGCTTGCCAGATGACCATAAAGATCACAGTTAATTCAAGGTTCCTACGGTTCACTTGTCTGTCATTGTTACCAGTCTTGATGCTTCGGACAGACTTACCTATAAGACGTGGTAAATACTACATCAAGGTCATAATACAATATTACATAAGGTGTGAAGTGCGTTGACAAGCTTCAGCACTAAGGCTGTGATTAATGCAGTGATGACTGTCTTTTCACAGTGTGGCTTCTTCTGTGGAGTAATCTCAGACCAAGCATGAGCAGTATCATTTACCATTTAACCAAACTGATCAGTGTGAGTGCTTTGGTGGAACACTGAACAGGATACTCAGGCCCTTTTCCCAGCATCATAGATCAGTGCAAGAATGGTAACTGGTATACCTACTCCCTCAATGCAGAGCCTCTTTCAGCTCTTTTCAGTTTAGCATGGGAGGGGGCACCTCCATTCATATAAACTGGCTGAGGAGCACAACACAGTAAGGTCCTATTGTTCCCTAAGATTTGTATCACTGCAAATCCTTGAAATAGTTCATGACTGACGTTTGTTGTGGATACGTAGAACAAGCAGATATGTGCAGACCTGATTTGACCATATAGTTTCCTTCTCTGCAGGACAGGGCAACCTGCTGCTGCCAGGATCAAAGGTGGATTCAACCACCATACAGGCAAGTTAGAAATCCACAAACTCTTGTGTAAACATTCTTAAACCTCTCCAGAACCATGGTGGCATTACCTTGATTGTTTGCAGCAAAGACAACCCATCGATGGAGGGGGTGTCATTCCAGGTGTGTTTAAATAATGAAACTAGCTCTCTACTGCGGGAAGTGTGACATTCTCCTCAAAAAGAACAGTCTCCATGGGTGAAGGGGAAGTGGTGAATCTTCAGCTGCATTAGCAAAATGTTATTCAGTTTCACTGTGATTGTAATAGATTCTAACATGATGGGGGGTATGGCAACTGTGCTGCTTTGTTCCCACCCGTATCTGACCATCCCCATGCTGTCCAACATCCAACCTTAGTTAAAGCAGGGGATGTCGAACTGGTCGTGATTGTAAATAATTCACAATGTTTTGATCACCCATACTGACTTGGTTCAGAATTAGATGGATCAACTCTTCCCTGCTCCTTTATCTGTTGGTTAATCAGGTGAAAGACATAACCTAAGCTCAGGACATATTAGATTCAGGATAAACTTAGCACATCTGCCTCCATTTCAACTTTTGACCTGACAGAGAAGTATTGGCAATTGAGGATAATATACAGAGCATTTGGCAGTTTACCGTTTGCCTGCCAGATGGATTCTGTAATTACATGACCATTCCTCCCGGCTTAACAAATTCCCCTTGTACTTTACAACGCCTAACGTCACTAAACAGACTGGGTTGGCTGTGAATCCAACCTTTAGAACTCCAAGGTGGTGTACAAGAGAATCAAAGTGCAATCCAGTCTGGAAAGTAACCATTTTGTTTTGACAAGGGCACCCTCCTCAAACCTGTAGGAATTTAGAGCCACTTACTCCTCATGCTGCAGTGTGTGCTGACATCATTGTTTGAATGTAGTGAACTGGGGCTTTGCTAAGCAAGGTAGATACTAAAAAGGAGGAAAGACTGTTGATGTTGATGTCCCATAAATAAATGTTGCACCAGTTCCACAGGCTCTTAAGGTGCCATATCCATGATTTATGGTGCTTTTCCTCTGGTCCAGAGTACCACAACCCACTCATGTCTCACAAATGGAAAGCAGGTGAGTTGATCAATTCTATTGTAAGGTAATAAAAATGACTGTGGTACATAACCTAACTCAAAGAATGTCTGTGATTTTTAACAGTCATTCTGAGTTGACCCAAAGCTACTTGGAAATACCTTCTCTCTGAGGTACCATGATGTAGGGCAGTTTTAGAAGAGCCGTACAACATGGTTCACCTTTTCTCCTGGGCCTGCAAATATATACGTATTTACATGTATTTTGATGCATGTGAGGGCAGGAGATTCAGGACCCAGATTTGCACCTTGAAGATGGCCGTCTGAATCTTCTTATGTTTTCATACCTTCAGTGAATAGGGGTGAGAAGTTAATGCACCCCTTACTGCTTTATCATGGAGGTCTGATCAGCACTAATCTTTGCCTTTCTGTGGGGGTCCTTGAAAATGACCTCCATCTTAGTTGCCTGGCCCCTCATGGAATACTACAAGATACATATGGCAATAACTATAGTGGATGTATACACAAAGGAGACCATTGATTCCCTTTGATGACACTGTGCATGACTATGTAGGACTTGGATAAGTAATATCTAGAAGGTTCACACCCAACACCACTTTTTCAGTAGGATAAAAACTTGGAAAGTGGGTGATATACATGTTGTCTGTCATTCTCCGCGTGGTGTGCCTGCTTACTGATCCTGAGTAGGTAAATCTCTCAGAAGGTACTAGTAGCCTGAATGCACTGTAGTATTTCCCATCTCATAAATACATATGGTGAAATTTAGGAACCTATTGACAAAAAACTTTTCAGCAACATTCGTTTTAATAGTATTTCTGTATAGTTTTTTTTAGATGCTTTCCAAATGTTGCAGTGTGTTGTTGAAGCAGGTTTACCTTATTGTCTAGTTGTGTACCTGGACACATACACGCTTTGAGTGCTTTAGTAAAGGTTTAGGTGCACGTCGTTGTTATAACCTCAGATTTTACTATTCCTAAAGCTCGTGGTAATTGAGAATAATGAACTGCGAACTCCTTTTTGCACTTCCGCAGCTCAGGGATATGCCTTTGGGGGTGATTCAGGCTCTGTACAAAACTCACAAATAAATAAATAAATGGGCATCACCGGTATTACAGGCAGCATACAATATCATAATCTTCTTTTATGTCTTCTCCTTTAAGTTTTCTCACTTCATTTCATTTCATCTCTTCCAGCCCTCACTGAACTCCTTGAACGTATTGGGTTTAATCGTGTTTCATCTTACTTGCATCTCCACTTTCTTCTCTCCCTGTTCCAATGAGGGTTATGAGCTTTTCATTCCACAGAAAGTACTCTGCTTCTGGTCACTAACGCTCTCACTTTTGTCATCTTTGATACTGTTAATTACTCAGTCTTAATATCTTTTTTTTCTCGGATGCGGGTATTTACGTTACACCACTCAAAAATCGGACTTTTTGTTAATAAGTACACCCATGTGGGGTATTGCTCATGGTAATCTCCGCCTCCTTCCTCTTTCACCTTGCTGTCCTTCAGGATTATGTTCTTTGCACTCTCATTCTCTCTCCACCTTCCCATACCATCTCTTATCTCATAATAGCCAAATCTAAACCACTTACAGATCATTGTTTGATCCATTTTGTGTGGGCAGCCTCTTTCCAGGTGTGTATCTGTGATGTTACTTTTGAGTTAAAGTAGGTTAGAGGGATCAGAACCTAGACAGGTAGGTATTTAAACTGTGTTTTTGTGTCTGCTGACCTAAGCAAGCCACAGAAAACTGCATGGAATTCCAACTTGAAAATTAAGTATGTTCATCCATTTTTTGTGAAGTTACATAGCATATGCTTTTCCTGTTCTTCAGATGAAACTGACTCAGTGTCCGAAAAGGATCCACTAGACGCTTTGTCTACTGCATTGGAAAAGTTCACATATTTCAAGCCTTCCATTCAGGTAGAAAACGAAAATGAAGATCCCAAATCAGCACGAGAGGTCTACATTCGAGGTAAGATCTCCAGCGCTAGGCATTCCCCATTGCATCTTTTTATTGGAGCATTTGCATAGCCCTTCATACCCTAGACGAGGCAGCTTTGTGCTGCTGATTTCATTGGCTAGTTGGGACGCCTTCATGAGTGTGTGCTTGGAATACTATTGGCTGTAGCGTGTCCAACATGGAGATGTTGGTTATTGTCTTATTACTTACCGGTAATCTACATTACCCCGATTAGGGTCCTCCCCGTCCCAGTCCTAACAACGTGAGGCAGTCCTGCCTCCACCCAGCCAATCACAACACCAGTTATTCAAAGGTTACATAAGCCCCTCCCATCTACCGCCATGCCTGTTATCAACAAGACTCCGACACAAACACAGCGGGAGGGTGGGAGGGTACAGGACTGGGACGGGGAGGACCCTAATCGGGGTAATGAAGATTACCGGTAAGTAATAAGACATTACCCCCTCATGGGTCCTCCCCGTCCCAGTCCTAACAACGTGAGGAACTCACAAGCAGAGAACCAACCAAAAAACGCAGGACACCAGGGATCCATGCAGAGTACAAATCAGTAAAGATCAATGAACAGCAACGTCCAAGATGCCAACAGAAAAACAGCCAGCAGAGGCATGTAAAACAACAAGCCAAGAAGGCAGCATAAATACGAGACGGGACAGCGGGTGGCCGCCCAACAAACTCCCGGACAGAAAACTCCAGCCGCCCCAGCCCAGGAAGCAGGCACAGAACGTGTCTAACGGCCCAGCACCAGAGATGGAGGAGGCAGACCCAAAGGACCGAAAAGGCAGGCAGACCGCCAGACGCACCCCCTGACTAACCTCAGAACCGGAAACCCACAACCCCCAAGCCAGGCCTCCACAGGAGACAAACAGGGCAGGAGAAAACGGAAAAACACCAGGGAACGAAGGTGGGAAAAACCGGAGAGCCCAGCGAACCACCAAGGAAGGGGGAACAAGGGACCCCCCAGCAGGTAAAACAGGAAGAAACACCTCCAGCTGCCAAAGGAAACGGGAAGAACCCACAGGCAAAAAGGCCGGAACAAGCCACAAACCAACCCAATCCGGCAGGAACTCCCAACAGGGAAAAGAAACGAGCAGAGCACCCAAAGCACCAAACACACCCAACCAACGAGCAGAGGTGAAGGCCAGCAAAAAAGCCACAGTAACAGACAACCAGAACAAGTCAGCTACCAGCAAGAGCCCAAAAGGGGGCAACATCATACCCCCCAAACAGCAGACAAAAACCCAAGAAGGTACAATTACAGGAGAGACCGGCTGACGAAGCCGAAAGCCTAGAAGAAACCGACTCACCAAAAGGGGCAAAAACCACCAAGGAGGCTCCAGGACCCCGACAAGCACGAACCGCCGCCCACTGAGAAGACAAAGCGGAAGGGGCAAGGCCCTGTAAAAAAAAAAAAAATAGTCCCGAGAAAATCCAACACAGAGGCAGGATCCCCCAGCACAGGAACTACCCAATGGGAAGAACACAAAGAGAAAAAAGAACCCCAAAGATGACCACAGCACCCAAGGGTCGAAGGCCGACGTGACAACGTGATGCCACGAGCCACCACAGAGGAACAGCCCAAAGACGCCAACCACAGCCGCACAAGAGCCAGGCGGTCAGAAGCAAGAGACATCAGGGCAAAAACCAGCTGTGGACCAAAAAGCAGAGCCGGAGACAATGAAGTCCGGCCAAACCCGACCCCCGCCAGCAGCAGCAGGAAACAAAGACAGAGAGGCCAATGATACAGACACCTACACACACCCCCTCACATCCCCCGAAAATGCAGGAGGAGAAATAGGAGGGAAGGCACACAGAAAGCCCGAAGGCCAAAGAAATGAGCAGGGGCCAATCAAATCCACACCAAATCGAACTAAACAAAGAAATGTGCCGCCGAAGCGAGCACAGAGGGCACAAAACAGAGGACAGGAGGAAACGGCCCAAGCAGCGTCTACGAACGAAAATGCAGACAGACCCGAATACAAACCCAAAGCCCACAGAGGAGACACGGCCCAGAGAGAGCCGCGGGAGCCCGAACCACCAGAGGCATCAGACACACCAATGAGCCATAGCGTTGTGGGAACAACACATGGAAGCCAGCAGGAACAGAGACAACCAACTGGTCCCCCCAAGAAGGCCCAAGCAGCAAATAGCCACGGGAAGGCCAGCACGAATCAAAAAACTCGGCGGCCACCAAGGACCCCAACGTGGCGCCCAACCCCAAGGACAGGCGTCCAAGGACAACAAGAGGAGAGAAAGGAGCTGAAAACGCACCCCAAACACCAGGTCGGGAGAGCAAAGCCACCAGGCCAAAGTAGGAACCAGAACAGGGGAGAGAGGAACCAGAGCCATGCAACCTGCACGAAAAAGGACCCAAGGAGCCAATCAGTAGAAACACCAAGGACAGGAGGAACAGGCAAACCCAAGGAACCACAGCCGCGGAGGCAGCCACCACCTCCAGGAACCGCAACCAACCCCAAAGGGCAGAAGGGCGACCCAGCAGGACCCACAAAAGAGCCAACAGCGAAGAGAACGGAGCCGGAGGGCGAAAACAGCCCCATGCAAAGTGACGAACAGGCCCCGAGAAACTGAAGGCCCCGAATAGGAACCAGAAGAAAAATGGCCATAACAACAACGAACCCCAGAAACCGGAGCAAGGCCACAACGCCACCATCGCCAGAATAGCCACAAGGAGGGTGGAAGCAAAAACCGGACAAAAGCCACATAGGTTAAAGCCAACAGCACCCCCCAGGCGGTCACCCACCCAGGTATGGACCAGACCTGACCCTGCATAACATAGAACAACAGATGCAAGCAGAGCGGAACCGCCAACCAGCAAAAAACCTGCACAGCAGGAGCCAGCACCGCGGAAAAAACCTGGGGAGCAGGAGAGAGGCCGAAAGGCAACACCCGAAATAGAGAAATGAACCCATCCACAGCAAACCGCAGGAACCGCGGACCAGCCAGACGGATGGAACGTGAAAAACAGACAACACCCAAAACAGGGAGAGGGGAATGACAGACCGCAAGGGGAACAACCGACCAGCGGCACCAAAGGTATAAAGCCCCGGGACACAGACCGTGCAGAAAGGAACCAACGGGCGCCAGGACCAAGAACAAAGAGGAATAGGAACCCAGGCCCGCTCCGCCACCGGAACCAGCACAACAGCGCCCAGAGACAAAAAGAGACCGACGTCCAAAGAAGAAGGCAAATGCAACACGGGTCAAAGGACAACGGAGCAACCGTGAAAACAGCCCAAAAAGGGGGACAGTCCGGAAAGGAATCCGGAAACCAAGAGCAAAGACCGACAGGACCCACCAGTCGGAAAGCAGACCGGACCAACAAGCCAGGAACAACGGATCCGAGCCCCCAAAACCGAAACAAAAACAGCAACGGAGACGGGGAACCCACGGCCAGATGAACACCAGGAGTGGGACACAGACCCAAAGAAAAAGACGCAACCGCAACCATCAGGTCACAGAGAGCCCCCTCCCAGGGCACAACAATACCCAAAGCCCCGGACGACCAACACCCAGGGGGAGCCGTAGGCGCAACAGAGGCCGGGAACCAAACGGAACACAGCCTCCCCCACCCCCCGACCACGAAAGGGCCGAGAGGAAACAGAGCACCACCACACAGACTGTCAGTAGAGGGAGCCAAAAAGCCAAGGAGCCACAGAAAAACAGACAGTGGACCAAGACGCCAGCACCACGTCAGCCGAGGAGAAGACGCAACCCATCAAGCCAAGACAGGAAGGAAGGCCCGCAAACAGCCAAACTCCACACAACCCATGAAGAAGGAACAGTGAAGTACAGGCCGAACAAGAGCCAGCACGCAGCCCAAAAGAAGAAGCAACACATGGAAATGCAGGAAAGTGAGTGACAAAGTTCGCCAGGCGAAACCGCCATCCCAGAAAACGAGGAAAATCTCTGCGCATCTGCCGCAAGCCATGCATCAGACAAGATATCCAACAGGACAACATGGAAGGAAAAGGTCAACCACCACAGAGTAAACAAACCGTGCGGAGAACCCCACAACATCCAGGGATCCAGGGCCACATCGTAGGCCCAGGCAGCGTAAACTGGACAGCCAATACCAACAAGTGTGTAAAAGCACAGATTGAAACTATATCAACCCAGGTAATTGGACAGCATAGGCAGGAAGATCACGTGAACACCAGAAGCCCTTCACAGTAGCCAGCGCAGCCCCAGAATCTGCAAAAATGTCAACCACCTGCAGAACCAGGAAACAATGCCGCATGGAAACAGCCCAGGCAGGCACAGGTGAAGACGACCCTTCACACATGGTGAGTGAACCCGAGCAATCGAACCAAACAGGAACTCACCACACAATAAAGGAAGTGCCCAGCAACCTCCAAGCAACACTGCCCCCAATCACCAAAACACACAACGTGAGACCGGTGAAAATTACAAGGGCAGCCCTGTAGTCTCCACCCACAGCCCCAGGTCAAAAGACCATGACCGTGGGGGCCGGACGCTGCACTAGAACCACAGCGCCGGAACGACCCGGGGCAAGGACACCACGAAAACTCCCCGCCCCAGCCCAGCACATGAACGGGGAGAGTCCCTGACCCCAGAACAGGAGCGCAGCAGACCGGGGGACCGGAGCGGCTGCGCAGAGAGAAAAACCCACAGGAAACAATGCAGAAGTAAAAAACTGCAAATGAAATAATCCCGTGAAATTCAAACAGAAAAATAACGCAGAAGCATAAAACTGCAAATGAAACACTCACGGCACCGTCCTGAAGAAAAACAGAAACAGAAACAGGAACCGGGAGCACCAGCGTTCCGACCGCCGTCGGAGCAGAAAAAAAACAGGCATGGCGGTAGGTGGGAGGGGCTTATGTAACCTTTGAATAACTGGCGTTGTGATTGGCTGGGTGGAGGCAGGACTGCCTCACGTTGTTAGGACTGGGACGGGGAGGACCCATGAGGGGGTAATGGGTTTGAGGGTCAAAGATGTGCTCCAAAGGTGGTGAACAATGCGTTATACAGTGCATATGCATGAAATGTTGGGGAGAGGGTGAAAGTAGATGCAGTCACTCATAACTATTTACCGGTTTGCGTTGATGATAGTCTGAATCTTGTGTTTATAATGATAGGAAGAGCCATATCTTTCATAATGTTTTTCGGACCTGGAAGTTCATGTCAGAACTCCTTAAAAGAGGGCCATTGATTTCCAAAATGTGTCTTTCTGGACAGAGAAGGAAGTTATAAGAATGCCATAATGTTAAACCAAATATTTAATTCATAATTGCTTAGGTTGGATACTTGAAAAGTGTAATAAATCTAGTGCACAGCCTCTGCTTTCGGAAATATAACCAGTCCTTCTTTTTATATAATAACCTGCTGATCAATGGTCCCTAGGACTAAGGCTGTCACAACGGGAAACATCCTTTAGCCCGCGTGCGTTACTCCACATGCCATTACCTCGCATTTTTTACACCGCAAAATCTTTTACAGTGCAGGGCTTTACACTTCAAACTATTACAACGCATTCCCCAAAGTAACGCCCCCTTGGAGTTAATAGTAAATTGCGTTGTAATGGGGAATGCGTTGTAATGGATTGCGTTGTAAAGCCCTGCGCTGTAAAAGATTTTGCGGTGTCAAAACTGCTGGTTAATGGCGCACGGAGTAAAAGTGTGCGGAGAAAGTGTCCTATTCTGCCACACCCACGGCAGACAACGACAATACACAACCATATTTTCTTCCAGTTCAGTCACACAACAGATGTACTTATAAAGCATCCAAATGTGTCTGTTCTGCCTCCCTTATAGGTTCTATTCTAAAGGATAACAGCATTCTTAATGGAGCAGTTTGGTTTTACACCTCCACCAAAGACATCATTGGTACTAGATTACTAGATGTCAGTTTAGATACGTTAGGACTGATCGATTCTGTTGACAGCATCGGCTCTCTAATTCTATTAAACATAGTAGCAGCAATTTGACGCTAATGACCACATTTGCTTCAAAACAGAAAACTGTAGGGATACCTGGTAGAGCCTAGTTGCACCTTCTGAGATTCAAATCAAATAAAATAAAATCAGGTGTTTGTTAAGTTCGACTACTCACCCGTAAGGGTCTCAAGGTGCTGGGGGTGTGGGGGGGGGGGGGGGGGGGTTCGCAGGTTCCAGTCCAACAAGGAGGGGGGTCTGTCAAAGAGCCAGGTTTTGAGGTTTCTTGCGAAGATGGGGAGAGATGTTATCTGTCTGAGCTGGAGCGTTAGGTCGTTCCAGGCACTGACCACGTGGAAGGAGAAGGAGCGGCCTCCCGATCTGGTCTTTCTGGTGCAGGGGACCACGGCATAAGAGAGCTGGGCTGATTGTAGGGTCCTTTGGGGAGCGTGGAATTTGAGTCGGCTGTTCAGGTATGCTGGTCCGGTGTCGTGGAGGGCCTTGTGAGCGTGGGTTAGCATCTTGAAGGTGACTCTAGCTTCGATGGGGAGTCAGTGGAGTGTGCGCAGGTGCTGGGAGATGTGGCAGTGGCTTGGCATGTTGTCGACCAGTCTTGCGGTGGCGTTTTGGATGTTCTGTAGCTTGCGGGTGAGGTTTTTGTTTATTGTGGCATAGAGTGTGTTGCCGTAGTCGAGCCTGCTGGTGACCAGGGCGTGAGTGACGGTCTTTCTGTGTTCGAGGGGGATCCCTTTGAAGGTCTTACGTAGGAGGCGGAGGGTGTGAAAGCAGGAGTACGAGACGGAGTTGATCTGGTGGTCCATTTTGAGCTCTGAGTCCAGGATGATTCCCAGGTTGCGTGTGTGGTCCGTGAGGGTGGGCGGGCTTCCGAGGGCGAAGGGCCACCAGGTGTTGTTCAAGGCATCTGGGTTTGGGCCCATTATGAGTACTTCCGTTTTGTTTGTGTTTAGTTGTAGGCAGCTGTTTTTCATCCATTTGGTGACAGCTTCCATGCCTTCTCGAAAGTTGTGTCTGGCGGTGTTGGGTTCGTTGGATAGGGAGAGGATGAGTTGGGTGTCGTCTGCGTATGACACAATGTTGAGTCCGTAGGTTCTGACGATGGGGGCTAGCAGAGTCATGTAGACGTGGAAGACCGTAGGGCTGAGGGAGGACCCCTGGGGGACTCGGCAGGCGGTAGGTGTAGGGTCTGAGAGGAAAGGGGGGAGTCTGACCCACTGCATTCTGCCAGAGAGGAAGGAGCGGATCCAGTCGAGGGCCTTGTCTTGGATCCCTGCGTCGTGGAGTCTGCGTATTAGGGTGCGGTGAGAGACTGTGTTGAACGCTGCTGAGAGGTTGAGAAGGATGAGGGCTGCTGTTTCTCCTTTGTCCAGTAAGGTACGGATGTCGTCTGTTGCGGCAAGGAGGGCGGTTTCTGTACTGTGTTTTTTATGAAGCCGGATTGAGAGGAGTCGAGGATGTTCTGATCTACGATGAATGTGGCATATTTGGCTGTTGATGGCTTTCACGATGACTTTCGCTAGGAAAGGGAGCAGGGAGATGGGTCTGTAGTTTTTGAAGTCGGTGGGGTCTGCTGAAGGTTTCTTAAGGAGGGGGTTGAATGCAGCGTGTTTACAGTCGTCAGGGAACAAGGCGGTTGCCAGGGAGCGGTTGATGGTGTGGCAGAGCATAGGTGCGATGGTGTCGGCGGCTCTGTTGAAAATGTGGTGGGGGCAGGGGTCCGTGGAGGCCCCGGAGTGGATTGACTTCAACAACTTCAATGTGTCTTCGGTGGCGAGGGCTGTCCAGTTGTCGATCGCTGGCTTCAAGGTGTCGGGGGTGGTTGGTGAGGGTTCAGTGTGTTGGTTGTCTTCGTCGAAGTTGTCATAGATGCTCTTGATTTTGTGGTAGAAAAAGGTGCTTAGTTTGTCGCAGAGGTCTTGTGAGGGAGGGATGTCAGTGGACTCGCTGGTGGGTTGGGCGGACTCCTTGATGATGTTGAAGAGTTCTTTGCTGTTGTGTGCATGAGTGGAGATTCTGTCTTCAATCGCTTTTTTCCTCGTTTTTCTGATGAGTTGGTGGTGGGCGTTGGAGGCGGCTCTGAAGTTGTTGTGGGCATCTGTGGATTTGGTGTTCCTCCAGGCCTTTTCGAGGCAGCGGTATGTGCGTCTGGACTCTCAAGTTCGGTGGTGAACCATCTAGCTTTCTTGGCGTGGGTGATGTTGTTTTACTTGAGGGGGGCTATGGTGTTGGCGCTGTCGGAGATCCATCTGTGCAGGGTTCGGGCTGCCGTGTTGGCATCGTCGTTTTCCGCGATGGTTGGGGTGGAGTTGCTGAGTGATGAGGTTAGCTGGTCGTCGGTGATTCTGGTCCAGTTTCTTCGTGGGAGCAGGTGCTGGTGTCTGTGGATGGTGGGTGTTCTGAAGGTGAAGTGGACACATCGATGGTCAGTCCATGGGAGTTCGGTGGTGTGGCTGAAGGTGATGGTGTCCTGTTGTGAAGATGGGGTCGAGGGTGTGTCCTGCTGAGTGTGTGGGTTCGTTCACGATCCCCCCCAGGATTCTGCGCTTGTCACCCTGCCGCTTTAACATATATGTAGCTCTTGTGGTCTCCCTCATCCATACTCTGGGTCTTATATTCTGTACTTATGTAGACGATATACAGCTGATTCTCCAGCTGAAGAGTGGTGTGTCATCGGCAGCCCTTTACATCAACATATAGGTATCTGATCAAAAATCCTCTGTCCTATTCGGTCCTACGTCAAACAGGAAGATCGGCGTGCAGTAGTGTCAGCTATGATAGGATCTCAGGGAGTACTGTAAATGAGCGGGTACTTACAGGTACTGAGTACCTGCACTTCTTTATTATAAACGGAGAGTACCTGCACTTCTCAGCGGGGTTCAATACTTTCAATGAGAGAGTACCCGCACTTCTAAATTGCACAAGGGTACTCTTTCCAGTGAGTGACTACACTCCTGTAATTCCATTTCACCCACTGATCTCAGGTAGATTATCATAGCCCCTGTACTTAGGACTAGCTTAAGATCTGCTGAAGTAGCTTCATAAAATCCATAATCATGTCGGTAGATTATCTGAAGGGAACCAAAATATGCACAAGCATCCCTTATTTTCAGGAACCTCGGTTGGCTCACGAGTACAAAAGAATTGCTTACGGTTCTCTGACCACTCTACCGACCCCTCTTTTGGCAGTTTTTCAGAAGCACCGAAGGTCTCAATTAAAGTTTGGCGGACTAGTTACTCGTGACAAATATCCCGTCCACTTTATTGTAAGCGTGTTATATTCTATGGCATTTGTAATAAGGCAGGCGGGATGTCCTTGGGGAGACTCTGAGGCTTTAAAAGGTCCTATTTTAAGGGTTTTGTTCTAAAACCCAAACCCTGGAGTAAAAAAAAATTCTGAGTTACTGCTCGCCTTTGGAACTCGCTCCTGGCAGATCTTAATCTAATTTTGCTGTGTTTTAGGAACAGTTGAATATTTATCATTTTCCCTGAGACCCTGTTCTCCCTGCCCTGGTCGGTTCTATTCATAGATGTTGCGTTTTTAGACAGTATTCTTCATAAATACCTTTAACCCGTTGGGTGATGAAACTGCACTCATTATTCACATAAAATTACTGTTATGTAGTTTTAATAAGAATTCCTCTACATTCTTATGAGGCAGTGCTGGAGACGCATATGCATCAATGAGGACAGTTAATGCCAAGGGCTGAGTTAGAGTTTGGCAGACAGGCTGGTGTGACTGAGTACCATGTACCCAAAACCCTCCATCTGTCTGCACTGTTTAGAGTCGAACAGACCGCTTTCCATCGGCGGTGCATTGACTCTGAGGGTCTGATAGACTTTTTAGTCTCTAGGTTGTGACCCATCGGGCCTTTTTATGTTTTTTTGCATCTTATCACAGATATGAACTCTAAGTTGTGTCTTTTTTTAAATAACTGTATTATCCCCAAATGTGACTTGAATCATGTAATGCTGCGGCATCTATTTATGGAATGTTTTTGTCATCCGTACTATTGTGGCTGTAATTGGCCAAATAAAGTTTTTGTGACTGACTGACTGATAGAGTGCTGTCTGTTGGAGTAAGGACATGAGACACCCCCCCCCCCCCGATTCTATTTCGGGTTAACAGTCGTATGTCCCTTGCCTTCAAGAAAACCAAGAATAAACAAACTGAAAAATAAAATCAGTGACCTCCTACCCTGGTACAAACACTCCTGGGTGTGGTGGTCATCAGTTATTTGTTTTTCAGTATCAATCTCCTACTTTGTGAGCTTTTTTGTTTTTTTTTAAAACAAAAGTTTGGTGGCCGACAATCAATTGCGGCCTTCCACCAAAATGTTGGTACCTTTCGAGTAACCAACATAACATAACATATGTGTATTTGTAAAGCGCACGTTCACCCCAACATATCTTGGCGCTGAATAACAGATGATTATTGTTACCCAACTCAATGGTACTCATTTTATTGACCGCAGATGGATGAAAGGCTGAGTGGACCCGCCAGGTATTGAACCTGTGACCATGAGGTCGAACACAGGCCCCGGCAGTGGATGCATCAGTCTGCTGAGCCACCAAACCCAGCTCTACCACCCTAACAGACAGAGTAAAGACCACCATACTTTAAATCAGGCTGTTTGGTACTTAAGAGCTGTATTTGTGTTAAAGTGTTAAGATGACTCTGAAATAACACTTTCCCAGTGAGGGCCAGTGTAAGAATTCCCGCGAGGACTTGTTTTGGACACCAGGGCCCTCATTACGAGCACCCCGGTTAATCGCAATATGTGCAGGAACAGTTGTTACCGCATATTTCACAATTATGAGTTTTTTGATAAATATCGGCAGGTCGAACCTGCCATATTTATTAAGGGAAAAATTCCTGGTGTGTCGGTGTTTTTTACTGCACCAGATAAATTGTGACATAACGGAGTCAGGCTTACTCAGGTGTGATAAATATCACACCAATAGGGCTTAAGCGGTGTCATTAGATCCTGTGTTGAGAGTTCTAATTAGGGCATGTTACAGTAGTCCACAATGTCCACATTGTCCATGATAAACAATCTAGGCAAGTCAACCCTTTTTTTGGTCTACAACAACATCTGTAGTATGTCCCTTCACATGTCCCTTTAATCCTTATTCTGTTCATTCATTCCCTCTCACTGTAAAGGAGAGCCCTCAATCACGTGTACTCTATTCACACCCTCGCCTCATTGTGGGATCACAGAGCCCCACGTATGTAAACAGAAGCTGGACTGAACACAATGCTAAGGTGCTGACAGTGAAAATTATTCAGATATGTGCCTGTGAAGACCAGCCCACAGAGAAACCCCATGCACTTCTGAAGTGAAGTATCCCAGGTAATGCAGTGTCTTAAAGAAAAATAAGCATTGGCAAAGTCAGTAGGCCTCCTCTTTAGGACCTATTGTACAGGTGGACTATTGCTTTGCCAATGGTTTTTAGCGATACTGTACAGAATGCTCAATGCTGTACATCAGCGTTTCCCAAACTGTGGTCCGCGGACCCCCAGGGGTCCGTGAGACATTCTCAGGGGGTCCGCAGGACTCGAGTGCCTGTCGTAGTGAAGAATTAAACGCCCATGCGTCCTCATATCACACAAGAGCTGTGACACAGAAGGCAAAATGGCACAAAAAAACGAGTGGAACAGAGGGCAGAAGGGCACAAAAAACGAGGGTAAAACGAGTGGAACAGAGGGCAGAAAGGCACAAAAAACGAGTGGAACAGAGGGCAGAAGGGCACAAACAACTAGGGGAAAACGAGTGGAACAGAGGGCAGAAAGGCACAAAAAACGAGTGGAACAGAGGACAGAAGGGCACAAAAACGAGGGGAAAACGAAGTGGAACGGAGGGCAGAAAGACACAAGAAACGAGTGGAACAGAGGGCAGACAGGCACAACAAACAAGTGGAACAGAGGGTAGAAAGGCACAAAAAATGAGGGGAAAACAAGTGGCACAGAGGGCAGAAAGGCACAAAAAAACGAGGGAAAAATGAGTGGAACAGAGGGCAGAAGGACACAAAAAAATGAGTGGAAAAGAGGGCAGAAGGGCACAAGAAACGAGGGGAAGACGAGTTGAACAGAGGGCAGAATGGCACAAAAACCGAGTGGAACAGAGGGCAGAAAAGCACAAAAAATGAGGGAAAATGAGTGGAACAGAAGGCAAAAGGGGCACAAAAACGAGGGAAAAATGGGTGGCAGAGAGGGCAGACGGTCCCAAAAAACGAATGGCACAGAGGTAAAATACAGAATACAGAAATATAGGGGCAGCTAAGAACAGAAGGCAGAACGGGCAGAGAGGCACGGGGGCAGCGAGGGGAACAGAAGGGAAAACCGGGCAGAGACGCGGGGCAGCGAGGGGTACAGAAGGAAAGACCGGGCAGAGAGAGCACAGTGACAGTGAGGGGAACAGAGGGAAGAAAAAGGGGCACGGACCACGTACAGGCAGCGGGGGAAGACAGACAACAGCAGTCACAGACACAACAATGAAAATACAGGCAATACAATAAAAGCAATATAACATTGAAAGGCACATGTGTATAGGTTCCCGTTACTTGGCAGGCAGGTAAAAATAGATGCAGCCAGGATCAGCAGTAGGATTTTCGTGCTGCTGTCTGATTGCTCACTTTCCACAAGCCCTTGTGTACCACTAAATAATACACTGCTGTATGCATACATATCCATGCCAATAGACCCAATTCAGGCTGTCTCCTTCTTGAAATTGCCTCTGATTCAAAAGGCGTTTTTAAAAAGAAATGTAAATTGTACAAATTGCTTGGGGGTCCTGTTGTTCTGAAAAATCTGGATCCATATAAAGTACTGAACTCGAGAATAAACACTTTGTCGAAATAGGACGAATTTGGTATCAAAAGACCGAGAATGACGAGTACATCAAGTACATGTATTTTCGGCGTATTCGAGTGACGATTTCACCTCGAAATCGCCATTTGCATTCTCTACCCTTAGCTACATGTTGCCCTTTACATAGGCCTTAATCCAGTTGAATTTGATTCCACAAGGACACATACTCCTTAATCGACTTCTCCCTGACCCCAGTACAAGTTAGAACCATTGCCCCAGGCCAAACTCGTTAGGTCAGTTCCCTCCCAGTGGCCGAGCAAGATAGCATCTAGGCTCAACCAGCCATAAAACCATTTCAGCGCGCACACCTGCCATATCTCGCTCACATCTTTCTCCACTCCTTTTCTTCACTTGCTTTATGAAGGGGAGGTGACCGTTTTTATTAGGGGTCCAGCGATATCTGATGAAATGTTGGGCCTTGCCGGATGATTTGTTATGGGCAGCACGACGTGAAATATGTGCATGTCATCATGACTCTGCTTTTCTTTTGTAATCAGTAACCATAAATGAAATACCACGAATCCAAGGAATGTTTTGCCCAAGGCTGAATATTATGTATAAGAAGAGAAGCCTAACTTCGTGAAAGTGTGCAGTCTCCTGAATATACTCGAATTGTACTTCGAGGACCCTGTCACCTTGGTTGCAGCCAATAAACTAATCTTTGACTTCACCTAGAAGACTCTGAAGTTTCTGTAGGTCTGACTCAGGAGAACCCGAGGTCTCTGGGTGTTGATCCCCTGGCACCGCTGGGTTACCGGTTCTGTACCGGTTCTTAAAAACCCAGTACCTCAGTTGGCGCCCAGCGTTTGGGGCGATTCCAGTGGTACCAATCAGCCTGAAGATCGTGAGGAGCTTCGTGTGAAAATTCCGGAGGAGGGCCCACCACCTCATCGACCCCTGCATGTCGACGTGGTCCGAAGGTCTTTACTGCGAGGTTCCCCGCTTCCCGACGGCTACAAGGACTGCTGGCCTGGCTATCGCCCTGATGTTGGACCCTTGAAATTTTCGGTAGAGCGAAACGCTGAGACGAGTCTTCTGGTGAAGCCATCGATATTTTCAGTTAAGTATAAGTGGAGCGTCTCCCAGTCCTTAGTTGGACTTACTTTGTGGTATCTTAGAGATACAAAAGGATTTTATTGGTTCTTGCAAGCACCATAACCGAAGGACTCGTGTTTTCACGAGAAATATCGTAATCGATAAATCCTTTGAAGTTTTGGAACTAGACTAGAGAGCGAGGATGCCTAGTCTTAGACTCGGGAATTGGTTTTGTCTTGGTAGTAACAATAGGGACTCCCGATTGGAGGACTCATGTCCGGTTCCTCCAGTTGGAACTCCGACTTACGAGCTATACGCTAAACATGGGATAGGCCCCATCGTTTACAACGAGGTATGGATTAAATACACTAGGAAAGATGGTGTTTTAAAATGGCCCCAATATGGTAGCTTTGATTCTGAAATCTTAGACAACCTTGAAGTTAAACTCTTCAAAAAGAAAGCCCGGCCGGCGATGTTTGACTCTTTCCTCTTATGGCGCAAAGAAGCCAAACAAAAAGAAATTAAATTAGCTAAGAAAAATAAGAGAGAAGGGGGACCTTCAGTAATGCAAGCTGCCGTGCAGTTTAAAGATAATGAGGAAGAGCAGATAAATGAGCAGTTGCACAGGCAACGTAAAATGGCAATAGATAAATGTTATCCAGTTTTGCCGTCTCTTCAGCAAGGGACAGCAAAAGAGCGTGAAAAAGACCAATTAATGTCGCAATTATTAACTTCACCACCCCCCTATGCGCAGAATGCCACAGCACCCCCGCAACCTTTAGTTGCACAAGCTGCGCCTCTGGCTCTTCCACAGCACCCACCAGCTGCTCTTCAGCTGGCTCCTACTTCTTCGGTGCAGCCTCCTCCAGGCCCACCGACCACTTCTGTTTCACCTGTGTTTTCTACGATTTTGCCTACAGTGTTTTCTACATCTCCTAATGCCCCCTCTATGATTTTGCCTAGTACCACATCCATTATTCCTGATACCTCTTCTGCCATCTCTACCCCCGCCTTACCTCACCCCGTTTTTTCATCTGCTTGTCCTTCAGTTTCACCTTCCATTCGGCAGAAAATGGCCAGCACTGTTACTAATCTTCTTTTACCTCTTTTTGGGTCGCCTGCTACGACCCCTAACATAGGAAGAAGACAGTTGCGAAGTCAACTGCCTGATTATCAAGAGAGAGATTCCCTGAATAGTTTAGCTCGGAAATGGGTCCTGGACACTGCAAAATATGATGTACAGTCTGTCATGGAAGTCTTCCACCAATGGGAAGCAGCGACACAGAGATATGTGTTCGAACAGATGTGCGTCTTTCTTGGCGAAGATTTAGAAGACAATGATCAAGAATGCATCCCACAAGAGATGTGTCGTGTACGATTTAAATTTGGAGAGGGTATGATTGTAGGTCCCGATGTGGAAAAAGCAGTTGAGATGCTATTTTCATATCGAAGTAAGGGAAGCAGTTCTGGGTCACCACCGGAATCTAGTGCATCTGGTAGAAAAAAAGGCACGACAATACCCTATGAGAGAAGTTCCCCCACAATGGAGAGAGGGTGACGCGACAGCTGTCCCACCTGTCCTGCCGCACTTTCACCGCGTATGGGTACATGTCCCATGGAAGCGAGCTGAAGTTTTAGCACTCAAACAAACACTACCAGATCCGCGTAAAAATCCTGCAGGGTACTATAAAGAATTGTCGCAAACTGCTGGGTCATGTATAATGAATTTGGCCGATATCGATATGTTATTCGGGAACGTTGTTCCACAGCCGTTATGGGGAAAAATTTGTCATGTAGATCATGACCAGGAATTAGGTGACACGTGGGCTAATATTACTACTGCAGACGCGCGACAAGTCGGTGGTGCCAAGCCTGAGCCTTTGATAGCGGAACTACCTGGTAGAATAGTAGATTACATGAAAACGATAATGCCTGCAATACGCGTAAATTGGGATAAGTTATCTGCATGCAAGCAAAAGAAAGAAGAAACTGTGTCAGATTTCTTCACCAGATTTGAAGAAACATTCATTGACCATAGCGGTCAAGATATGACCACAGAAGGTGGTCAGAGATTGTTTGTCGATAAATTTGTGCACAATCTACTTCCAGATTTGTGTAGGAAATTAAAAGATTCGGAAAGTTCTTGGGCAGTCTCATCTTCAGCCCAGATATTAGCTACCGCACAGTACTACGAGAATAGAGACAAAGATGAGAAAGATAAAGTAGAGAAGAAAACTAGAGAACTCAAAACGAAGGTTTTGCTACAGCAAGCCTATCCGCCACGTGGTGGTGGTAATAAAAATAATAATGGTCCGAATCATTACCAGAACACTTTTCAGCAGCCTCAGAGAAACTTGCAAAGATTCGATTACACTCAACACCGCGTAGGTCCCAACCAGTGTCTATACTGCAAACAAGAGGGTCATTACAAATATGACTGTCCTGCCCTACCACAACGTGCAAATGGAATTTCTGGCGTAAGAGGTCGTGGTAGTCAGCAAGCGCCTAGAGGTAGAGGGCGTGGAAACGCCCCTCAGGACACACGTCCCCTTCCACCACAAAACTCTATGAACAGGTTTGACCAGCAAAATAACGTATCTGACAGGACAGCTCAATACTACGTTGACGAGTATTACACAGAAAATGAGCAGTGGGAGAGTAATGATTGCTAGGACAGCCTAAGACAAGGAGAGGGAGTTGTTTCAGTTCCAGTAGATCAGAGTGGACCTTACGTTGAGGTGATTACATCGGGTGTGTCAGAACCTTTTCTGTTGGATACTGGTGCTACAAAGAGTTCTATTATGCACTCCAAACTCCCTGGCGCACCTTTGTCTGGCGAAATGAACGTTTCCGTAGGTTTTTCTGGCGCCCCGGTTAGAAATCCAATTTCTGACCCTTTATCTCTTTCTGTTGGTCCTTGTGAATTCGAAGCACCCCTTATTTTGACAACAGGTTGTGGTGAAAATCTGCTAGGATTAGATTTGCTAAAAAGATTATATGCGACTTTGTACTGTTCTCCCTCAGGAGTACAACTTACTTTAGGTAAGAAAGTGGTTTCTCCCATGTATTTGTCGAGAAATACACTTCCAGCAGAATTGGCACTTCTACCAGATATTCTTTGGGCTACTGGTCCGAATGATGTAGGTCTTTTAGAAATTCCACCGTATGTTGTAACATTGAAGCCGAATGTCAAAATGCCACGAATTCCCCAATACAGGATATCCAATGAGGGCGAAAAAGCTTTGCTAGCGATTGTTTGCGAGTTGATTGAAAAAGACGTAATTGAAGAAACACGAGGCAATGTTTGCAATAGTCCTGTTCTGCCTGTTTTAAAACGAACTGACCCTTCTCAGCCACCTGTGTATGGATTTGTGATTGATCTTAGGGAAGTAAATAAGATAGTGGTGCCACAATTCCCAGTTGTCCCCGACATTACAACATTATTGACTATGATTCCAGCATCTGCATCCTGGTTTTCGGTGATTGATCTGAAGAATGCTTTCTTCAGTATCCCGATTGCCGAGGAAAGCAGGGATATTTTTTCCTTTAGTTTAGGAGGTCGCAGTTTCCGCTTTAAACGCGCTCCTCAAGGCTACTGTGAAAGCCCCTCAATATATAGTCAAGCTCTGAAATGTCAGCTTGACACAATGGTTTTGCCCAAAGGTGCCACTCTCGTACAGTACGTGGACGATTTGCTCATCGCTGCGGATACTGAGAAAATATGTAAAATGGCCACGTTGACATTACTGCGTCATCTATGTGATCTGCATCACAAGGTGTCACTTTCCAAGCTTCAATATTGCCGACAAGAAGTGACCTACTTAGGTCATCTCTTATCGAAGGAGGGAAGGAAACTGACCCCAGAAAGAATTCAGGCAATAGCGAAATTGAATGTGCCAAGAACGCAGAGAGAAGTACGCGCTTTCTTGGGCATCACATCGTACTGTAGACAGTGGATTCCAAATTTTTCGTTATTAGCCAAACCCTTATTGGCACTAACGTGTACAAATACACCCAATCCCATTCCTTGGTCTGATGAGTGTCAGAAAAGTTTTCTCGAATTACGCACAGCATTATGTTCGGCCCCTGTGTTAGGCAACCCCAACTACAGTAAGCCTTTCACATTATACGTCCACGAGAAGGAGGGCTGTGCATTGTCTGTACTGACTCAGTTATACGGAGATAGACAGCGGCCATGCGCCTATTTTTCGTCAACTTTGGATCCGGTAGCACGAGCATTGCCAAGTTGTTTAAGGGCCACAGCAGCAGCAGCTGTTTCTATTCGACAGTCTGCAGGTCTAGTAATGAATAATACACTAATCGTGATGGTCCCGCATGCAGTAGAGACGTTGTTAAATAGGACCAAGACACAGCACTTAACTAGTGCTCGACTGTCCAGTTATGAATTGACGCTACTAGCAAGCCATGTGCACATAAAAAGGTGCAGTACCTTGAACATAGCCACATTGTTACCAATTACAGAGGAATCGGATGCTTCAGAACAGCACGATTGTTTCCTCAGAACAGAGGAAGAGACGAAAGGGAGAGTTGATTTATTCGACACTCCTCTTGCTGAATGTGATGGTACATTGTGGGTGGATGGTTCCTGCTTTAAACTCCCAAATGGTAACGTGACTACAGCATATGCTGTCACAACTTTGCACACAATCATTGAAACTGCGCGAATACCACATGGTTCAGCTCAAGCCGCTGAACTCGTGGCACTGACGAGAGCATGTGTGTTATCTAAAGGAATGAAAGTGACTGTCTATACCGACAGCCAGTATGCTTTTGGAGTGGCTCACAGTTTTGGACGATTGTGGAGAGAACGTGGGTTCCTGACTTCGCATGGAGCCAAGATTCAGCATGGTCAGTTGGTGAATGAGCTTCTTGAATCACTGACGTTGCCCCTGAAAGTAGCGATCGTGAAATGTAGTGCACACAAGAAAGTGACTGATGATGTTGGTCGTGGAAATGCATTCGCTGATGAAACTGCTAAGGACACTGCAAAGAATATGATGAGCCGAATGTATGTTGCGAGCCCAGAAAGATGGACTGGTGATGTTGGAATATGTGAAGACACGATAGAAAGTGTGAAGTCCATCCAAGCTGAGGCCACGGAGAAAGAGTTAAGCATGTGGAGAGAAAGTACAGGGAGAATGGATGCAAATGGTTGTTGGATTGAATCGACAGAGCAACAGAGATGGTTGTTACCCGATGCATATGTGCCTGCAGTGGTTACAATGGCTCATGGGATGGCCCATATCAGCGCGAAAGGGATTTGCGAGTTGTTGGCCCCAGTGTGGAAGAATTCAGGGATTCCCAAGTGTGCAGAGAATGTTGTCAAGAATTGCATGGTATGTCTGAAGCACAATCCTGGTAGGGGAACCCCAACTCCAGCTGGTCATTTTGCACCTCCTACGTATCCGTTCGAGGTTTTGCAGCTAGATTTCATACACATGGAGAGGTGCAACAACTTAAAATACGTGCTCGTGGTTGTTTGTGCCTTCTCAAGATGGGTAGAAGCCTATCCCCTAAGGGACAATACTGCCTTGTCCACAGCGAAAGCCCTTGTGAAAGAGTTCTTCCCCAGGTTCGGAATGCCTAGAATGGTCTGGTCCGACAACGGAAGTGAATTTGTGGGTTGTGTGATGAAAAGAGTGTGTGAAGGGCTAGGCATTAGGCAGAAGTTCCACGCTGCAAATCACCCCCAATCAGCTGGATTAGTGGAATGTTACAATGGCACGCTTAAACTTAAATTGGCCAAAATCCAAGCAAGCACAGGTCTTAAATGGCCTGACGCTCTACCCTTAGCACTCCTATCCACCAGAATGACAGTGCATTCTCGAATGAAACTCAGCCACTATGAAATAATCTTTGGTCGGCCAGCCAACATATGGGGAGTGCCTAGACCCACGAAGTTTAGCGAGCTGCAACACCCCATTTTGCTTGACTATTTGTATGAATTGACGGCTAAATTGCGTGTTTTATATCAACAGGTTCACAACACCTTGCCTCCGGTCTCTGAGACACCGGGTCACTCCATTGACCCCGGTTCCTGGGTGCTTGTCCGAAACTTCCAGAGGACAAGAAACGACCAGCCCAGATGGACCGGGCCTCACCTCGTCCTCCTGTCTACAAGGTCGACTGTTAGGGTAGAGGGGAAGACCAATTGGGTCCACGGGATCCATTGTAAGAAGATACCCTTCCCTCTGCCACATGACCAATGGGTCCGGAAAGGAGGCACTGACTCAGAGCGCACAACTGATGAACGTGTAAAAGAAGCTAAACGTGATTGTAAGAGTGAGAACATTTTCCAAGAAACTGTGCCACCACCAGAACAATTGAACTCTGTGGAACCTGAACTACTATTTCTGGACCAGACAGTACCCGGGAAAAGACGCTACAATTTACGACCAAGAAAAACAGACTAAAGTAAAAGTGATTTATTTTATGATCCGAGAGAAAAACCTGTGGACTAATAAAAAATGCGTTTTTCCCAAATACTATTTTTGAAAGTGCAGATTCTCCCATCTAGGTAACTTGCTTATTTTTGTTTTTTTTGAACCGCCATCCGGGTTCCGCTGCTAGGGTCGCGGTTGATTAAAGACTTTTGGGTGCAGCTGACGACGATAGGTCGCTGGTTCCGGTTAGTCCAAGGGAGCTGCCCTAGACTGACGGAAGCATCCTTTAGCAGAAACAACCTACCGCCGCGGGCAGCACCTTAGAGAGGATGGAGTTTCCTGATGTGGAGAGGCCTGCCAAACAAATGAACTTTAAGCAGAGACTTTTGAAAACAATGACGAAGAAAAACTTTATAATAATGTGTATTTTTATGCTATTTAGCGTAATGGTCTTTTTGATAAGCTATGTTTTATTCTCTTTTCACGTGACATTTGCGCCCACTACATCACCCATACCTCCCCCTACTGTTTCCTCTCATTCTTTCCACCCTTTGCCTGACCACGAATCAAATAGGAGATTAGAGTTCATTAATAACTCCTTCGTTCAGTTATTACACCAACACCAACTTGTAATGAACACAACTAACTGTTGGGTGTGTGGTCTCATGCCCCACACCACGGATAGAGGTATCCCCTATTTGGTCCTGCCATTTAGTCGCAATGGGTCAGTATGGGCATATAGGACAATGTTCATATATGCACGAGAAATCCAACCCCTACGTTCTGTAAAAGACAACCTCAAGACTAGCGCCCTAGTCAAGGGTATAGTTGACATGATCAAGGAAGTAACTTCTTACGAAGATACCCCGGATGATGAGATACTTGCATATGTAGGTTGGAATGTGACCGGATATGGCACTACATTAAGTGAGAAACAGCAAGCCAAAAGATCGTCCCCTATCTGGATCGTACCCCATCAAGGTCACCTGTGTCTGCAAGGTATTGGCAGGAATCCCAGGGCTCAGCTAGGGAAGAGTGTCTGTACAGAAACGTATGTTTTTGGATCTCAGACTTCCCCTGCCTTTTTAGCCGCTAAGGGTACTTATTTCATCTGCCATGATAGAGCCTATACATGGTTGCCCCCTGACTTCTCGGGCTCATGTTTTGTTTCATTCCTGTTACCTCCCACCTACACAGCAGCGGCGGATTACCATCGGACAAGGGTAGTTAGAGGTGTTTTGAGTAAAGAAGACACTGCAGGTCAAGAATTTGGTGACTTTGCAATGGGTTTCCTGCCGTTCTGGGGAGCCATGGCTAACAGCAGAAACATAAGGCAATTGACAAGGGTAGTTGAATCCACCGTGATTGAAACTGCTGGTGCCCTTAGTAACCTGACTGCTGAGCTCCAGTCGGATCGACTGATGACCCTTCAGAACCGGGTCGCTTTGGATGTAATACTTGCGGACCGAGGTGGAGTATGCAAATTGATCCAGTCCAGTTGTTGCATTTTTATTCCAGATAATGCTCCGACAGTGTACGGGGCCATCTCCAAACTACATAAGATTTCCGAATCTATTCATGTGGATAAAGGAGATTGGTCGTTAATGGGATGGTTCTGGGAACTAATATCTGCCTGGGGATGGAAAATTCTGATGGTCATTGGGATGGTCTTAGCCATTCTTTTCCTGTTCTGTCTATGCATACAGTGTGCTCCTGCAATATGTGGCCTCTGTGTTACATCATGTGTAAGGAAGCCTGTGTCAAGACATGCGCTCAGCACTAGAATGATGTTGCAGCAACATCTCAATGACTTTAGGAATATAGATCTGGACTCAGATTAACATGAGGATAGATTAATTGCCTATGTAAGGGCAAAAGGAGGGTCTGTTGTTCTGAAAAATCTGGATCCATATAAAGTACTGAACTCGAGAATAAAAACTGTGTCGAAATAGGACGAATTTGGTATCAAAAGACCGAGAATGACGAGTACATCAAGTACATGTATTTTCGGCGTATTCGAGTGACGATTTCACCTCGAAATCGCCATTTGCATTCTCTACCCTTAGCTACATGTTGCCCTTTACATAGGCCTTAATCCAGTTGAATTTGATTCCACAAGGACACATACTCCTTAATCGACTTCTCCCTGACCCCAGTACAAGTTAGAACCATTGCCCCAGGCCAAACTCGTTAGGTCAGTTCCCTCCCAGTGGCCGAGCAAGATAGCATCTAGGCTCAACCAGCCATAAAACCATTTCAGCGCGCACACCTGCCATATCTCGCTCACATCTTTCTCCACTCCTTTTCTTCACTTGCTTTATGAAGGGGAGGTGACCGTTTTTATTAGGGGTCCAGCGATATCTGATGAAATGTTGGGCCTTGCCGGATGATTTGTTATGGGCAGCACGACGTGAAATATGTGCATGTCATCATGACTCTGCTTTTCTTTTGTAATCAGTAACCATAAATGAAATACCACGAATCCAAGGAATGTTTTGCCCAAGGCTGAATATTATGTATAAGAAGAGAAGCCTAACTTCGTGAAAGTGTGCAGTCTCCTGAATATACTCGAATTGTACTTCGAGGACCCTCTCACCTTGGTTGCAGCCAATAAACTAATCTTTGACTTCACCTAGAAGACTCTGAAGTTTCTGTAGGTCTGACTCAGGAGAACCCGAGGTCTCTGGGTGTTGATCCCCTGGCACCGCTGGGTTACCGGTTCTGTACCGGTTCTTAAAAACCCAGTACCTCAGTCCCCGGCTTCCAGTAGTGATTCAGTGGGGGTCCTCAGGAGTCAAAAGTTTGGGAACCACGGCTGTACATCATGGCTAAAGAAGAATAAGTAAAAAAAGCCTAGGATGTAACCGTCTGTATCATTTTGTATGTGTGTGAACCTTGCATGAGCAATGGCGCTGGTATATTTACCGATCCGAATTGGATTGTTAAATAAAATGGAAAACCTGCGAAAGCAATTCTTTTTCTTTTGAAAGGTGGTGGGGGTAGCAACACGGGCAGAGTGACACAACACTGAGGTGGAGAGGGGAATCAAACAAAGAGTGAGCTTCACGGAGCACAGGCAGACAATAGGAGATGGGCGTGAAAGAGCAACTTGGAATTTGGGCGGAGAGGCACAAACAACATGAGATGAGAAAACAAAATAGGAGAGCAAGCAACACAGAGCAAGAAGAGCGGGAGCGCATAACCGAGTGGCGTTAGAAGGAGCACATGAGCGAGGGAGAGCAATAAAGTGAGTGACGGGCTGGAAAAAAGAGAAGTGTATGAGGGAGACCGCTGGAAAACACATGCACTTTTAGGCAGTGCTTAATCAAAAAGAAAAAAGTAGTGCCTCAAAAGTGAACAGTAAAAAGACACAAGCATGGCAGACAAGTGCAGGGACAAACATAAGAAGAGGGTGTAAAACCCACACAAGTTAACAAATAAGAAGCAAGCAAATAAGAGTCAAAATAAATCCAATGGCAGATAATTATAATGGACGGGGTATAAGCCCACTGTAAGCTGACAATATATCTTTTTTCCAACAGACTACATGTGCTGTCTTGTAGACGAGGCCTAAAAAGAAAGGTGCAGGTTGCCCTGGCAGGGATAACACAAACTTAGAAAAGAAGGGCAGTAGCAAACACGTATACCACAATATTGTGAGACATCTATCATTGTCTCCTAGTCTTGGGCGCATTACAGCATTAACCACCATGCACGACAACTACATCAGACACCGTGACTTCACAAACACAGCCTTCTCATTTGGCCCAGCTGTCACTCTAGCCAGCGTTGTGAAATGCTCTCTCTTTGGTATATGTATCTCCATCATGTGGTAAGTGGATACTTGTGTTTAAATGAAACACCTATGTTAGGCAGACTCATCTCTATCTGGTACTGTCAGACCCAAAATCAGACACAACCTGGCACAATCAGGCACATTGACCCCGATGGGAACTACCTGCATGACGTAGATCTGTATTTCTGAGAACTGTAGTTAACTCTTCTGTTTCTTTCTAAGCATCTGACGTTCATGGTACCTTTGAAGCTCCGGCCATGCACGTGGACCCTGTTGTGGTGGCCACCTCTCAGGTTCTGTCAGCAAACCATGCCAGACAGAATAATAGGCAGGCAGACCCGTGTTTGAGATTGTCTTCCCAGTTTCTGTTCCAGCCAGTGCTTTAAGTGGGCCAGTGCTCACTGCCACTTCTCAATTTCCCACCTTTGAGTCCCTGCACTTCTCCTTGCCCACGGAGAGTACCCGGGGTGGGCTCAACCACAGTGTTGGGTAGCTCTTAATTAGATGAAGGCAGGGGGACTTAAATATAAGAAACCTAGATCCGACCCCTGGTTTCCCTTTATTCTTGGGTCAGATCTGGTTATTAAAAAATTAATAAAAACGGGTCTCTTTGGAATTCGATGGCCCTAAGACCCTAGTGTAATTGCTGACATGTTTCAGTCCAGAGGGGCCATAAAGGTCCGGGACTTTCTTCAGGGCAAGTGTTGAATCCCCCTCTATGTGTAGGGATTAATTGGCAGGAGGTCCCTATCCTATATATCTATCAAGGGAAGAGTAGCTTCTCCTTGCTGGTGTATTAGTGTGTTTCTGTATCGCCAGGCTCCATCTGTAGGGCACAAGAAGGTTCAAAGAAACATAATCACATATACATTATAGCTGCACAATCATTGCATAGTGCATAATCCATAAACATGCATGCTTGCTTCAGTGTGCATGCCAAAGGAGTGGGAAAATGTATCCAGCTCAGTGCCAGTCAACCGTAAAGTGACAGTGACCGACTTGTTTAAAGTGACAGGTTCACCTAATCATCCCTTATATTCTAGTGCCAGCTTGGTATATAGAATATGTAAGATAATGAATAAAATACCAGTAAGAAAGTCTCAATTGCAAATTAACGTATATATGTAAAACACCTATCATGCTTGTAGGATTCCAAACGTACACTCATACCATGTGCGTGTTAATTTGTTCATATAGTGCTTTCGGTAATTCATTTGTTCAAGCATACCACATGCACGTTAGTTTTTTCATACGCACTTACCCAAATTTTGGGGGTGTTTTGCCACTCACAGAACCGAGGGTAGCGGTGTAATGGTCCTAATCGTATAGTGAAGGAATGACAGACAATATTATAATGAGGTGTTGTAAATCCGGGAGATAGAATGCCCCGCAGTCTCGAAGGAAACCCCCAATACAATGGGCTGGCGCTTCGTGCTGTTTATAGCACCAGCAATGCCCAGTTCACGTGAAGATACATCTGGGACTTACTCGATTTGAGGCCTCACCGTCCTAGTAACCTTCGTTCCTCCCGGTCCCCGGCTTGTATCCAGAAATGTGCTGCCGAGTGAACGATCTTTAAATGAAGTGCCGGTAGATTCCATCAGTTTGCTGGGTCCGCGTAACTCTGACGCATGACCCGGAAATGACGTCATGACGTCGCGGCCTTACTCTTGGGATTCCGGTGTTTTTTTACTCAGGACTCATGGGAATTGTAGTTCTAAAAAGACGTGACAGAGTTCCGAGACGGTAAAACTTGGAATTTAGTTCCCCAGCACAAGTTCTGCTATTCCTTACCAGGTACCGATGTCTACTTTTATAGAACAAAGTTGAATAAAGGAAGACTGGGCACAATGGTCCATCAGAGAGCCCACAATTACTCTTGGTGTACTCTGTCCTTATTACGTATGTTTCAGTGTAAGTTATAAAAAGGTCATCTGGTCCCATCATATAACATGGGTGCTCGTGATGTAATCACGCAAAGTACTTATTATGTTATCTTTCGATGTCATGGGGCAATAACCGTTTCACAATAAGGATAATATTTTGTCAGTGTCATAAGTACGGGGCTACAGTGTAACATGTTTAATATGTCTGTTGCCACTAGGATATTATTTACTCCTGTTGTGTGGAGGGTCGTTGATGTATTCAGACCAAAAAGTAACTAGGCCATCTACTGTTGTTAAGAAGTAACTACAGTTTTTTTGAAAACAGCCGTAGTTTTGAAAGATCAGTGCCAATGCTTTATCGGTATCCATATAGTGTAAATGGTTGTTCATTATACTTAAAGGTGACTACCAGTATTACTCATCTCAGTGGGCCTCTTCGTTCGTGTGTATCAAGATCATTTACAAAGCTGTACCCATGGTATAGAGTCATTCAGACCCACTTCATGTGTCCTCAAACGGTACACCCACCTTTGTTCCTTTTCCAATCGTATTTTTTGAAGGTTGTTTGTGGTCTTGACCTTCTCAATGACCGTCCATTTGATGTCTGTGTCTTTATGAGCCTTTTCCACATAGTGGGCTGTCAATTTTGTTGCTGTGATAGCTCTCCTGATCGTACTTCTATGCTCGCAAATGCGAGTCTTTATCTTGCGTGAGGTCATACCTACATACATTAGGTGGCAAGGGCATTCAACGAGATAGATGACTCCTTCTGTATTACAGTTTGTATGTGACCTCTGCTCCCACGGGGTTGTCATGCCTAGATGCAGGTGCTTGGTGTGTTCTGTGAATTCACAAACCACACACATACCGCATGGAAAATGTCCCATGACTGGTTGTGTGTTCCAGAGGGTTGGTTGGATACTGATCCTAGGTAGGAAACAGTTGGTATGTACCAGCGTGTCTTTTAAGCTCCTGTTCTTTTTAAACGAGAACATAGGTCTCTCAAATTGTAGTTGGTTGGAAGTGAGGATGTTCCATTTTTTATTTACAATCTTCTTTATCTCATTCGAAGAAGAATTGTAAGTGGTGACACAGATCAGTTGTGTTGTTTCTGGGCGTTCGTGAGTTTCGAGGAGTGCTTCCATTGGTGTATTTTGTGCTCTTTTTCTAGCATTTTCAATGATCCTGGTAGGATACTTTTTTACTTTTAGCTTTTGGGTGAGGACCTCCGCCTCCTTTTTGTAGTCTTGAATGTTAGAACAATTCCTACGAATGCGTAGGAACTGTCCTATAGGTAGGTTCTCCCTCAGAGTGCGGGGGTGAGCGCTGTCAAACCTCAATAAGCTGTTTTTATCCGTTGGTTTTGTATAGAGAGAACTATTCAATGTGCCATTACCCGCAATGATGTTAATGTCCAGGAAAGGCACTGTCTTCCTGTTATTGCTCATTGTAAAATGCAGGTGTGGATTTAGTTGGTTGATCCACCTCTCAAATTCACTCCGGCTTCCTTCGTCTCCCTTCCAGACCATGAGGACGTCGTCTATATATCTGTACCATCTACAGATGTTGGTGGTATATGGATTGAGAGCCCAGATATGTAGATCCTCAAATTGACTCATGTAAAGACAGGCAATGCTTGGGGCAAAAGTGCTTCCCATCGATGTTCCGTGGGTCTGGAGATATAGTTGGTCTTCAAATCTGAAAAAGTTCTCAGTTAATGCTAGGCGAATGAGGGACACCACCCATTCTACAGGTGCTGACCAGTCCCATTCCCCTTTCTTGAGTACATCGCCTATGACGTTGACACTTTCCAATTGTGGTATGCTAGTATATAGCGCCTCCACATCTAGGCATACTAGTATACTGTCATTCGGGTCATATTCGATGTCCGTCAGAAGATTGAGGAGATGTTTCGTGTCCTGCACAAATGATCTTATTTGTTTCACTAATGGTCGCAAAAACCAATCAGTGTATTGAGACAGAGGTTCCAGAATCGACCCTATTCCCGAAACAATCGGTCTTCCTGGTGGTGGCATCTTGTTTTTATGTATCTTCGGGATTGTGTAGAATAGTGGGACCCTTGGTTCTTCTTGATTCAAAAACCCATGTTCTTTTTTCGATATCCAGCCTCTGTCTAGAGCATCTGTAGTCATCATGTTGATGGTTTTTCTCAGCCTCTCTGTTGGATCTCTGTTGATCTTTTGGTAGAATTTGATGTCACTAAGCAGGTTCAGACAGGATTGTTGGTATGCTGCGGTATCTTGTATCCCCGTTGCCCCTCCTGTGTCTGCTGGTTTGATACGATCCCTGATCTTTTTTTCAGTGTCTCCAGGGCGGTCCGTTCCTTATTGCTCAGGTTATTGAAAATGTTCTTATTTGGTTGAAGGTCCTCAATTTCTTTTGTGACTGCATCTTCGAAAGCCAATACTTCCGGAGGCATGAGGTGAGAAGGGGGGAAGAAATTAGACTTGTTCTTTAAGGTAGTGTAGTTGCCTTCAATTGAGGCTTCCTCCGTATTCATAAAGAAGGTCTTCAATCTTATCTTTCTAAAAAATTCACTCAGTTCACATCTCAGGTGGAATTTATCCAAGTGTGTCGTCGGAACGAAGCCCAATCCCTTTTCCAGGACTATGATTTCATCTCCTGTCAAGGTTGTGCTGGAAAGATTAACTATCATTCCCTCACTCCACTTGTCCCGGGTTGTTGTTGACCTCTCGTGTTGCTCCTCGTGTTGGGCCTGGTTTTGTCTTCCTCCCATTGGATGCCTCTGTTCCCTCGTCTGCCACGTTTGCCTCTTCTCCCGCCCTGTCCTAAAAAATGTTGATTGTAGTCAGGTTGGAAGTATGGGCCCTGTGGATACTGCGGTGGTCCTGGTACAAAAGGCCCGGGCCACGGATACATCTGTGGTGGTCCGTAGTTCTGGTTGAAACCACCCCGACGTGGTCTCCTTGGCTTCTAGTTCCAATTCTTCTTAGATCCGTCACTGGAACTTCCATCTAGGTCTGAATCTGAGGATCCTGTGTTACTTCCCCGTGAGCTCCCCGTGTCATATTGTTGATCACCCTTATAGTCATCTTTAATGTAGGGGTATATTCTTTCATGGCTGAATTTTTTAAGATCTTTTTGTAGTTTGGAGATCTTATTTTGCATTAGATAGTCCTTATGTTCGGTTATCTCCTTGTTCACTTCTTCCAATTTCTTTTTGAATAATGTCACTTTAATCTCAGTGAGTAGGTGGTCTTCACTGGTTTTGATCTTTATTTGTATTGCATCTGCTAGGCGCTTAGCAGTATTTATGATCCGGATTAGTCAATCCCGAGAGCAGCGCCATGCAATAAGTGACCATTCTTTTTTGAACAGGGGGTCGTCCAAGAATATTCGTGGCGCATTGGTCACCAACAAGCCTGTTGGAGCTGCGTTACCCCTAAGGTATTCGGTCATAATTGCGCCATGCAATAATGTCCTCATTTGGCAGCGTTTAAGTTCCTTAAGTTCGTCCCAATTCTGTGATTGGGATAGGCTCTGATTGATGTTTGTATCAGAGAGCAATGATGGTCCAGCTAAAATAGCCGATGCATCATCATCTGTATAACCTATCCCCATGAGGTCAGCCATGGCAATCCTAAAGGTGTGTCGCTGCTGCGTGTTTTGGACCAAATACGTATATGTGTCCTAATCTGCAAGAGACCACTGAAAACTGGTAGTATTCAGAGTTATTTATTTAAAAAAAGGTTATTTAGTGGTGGATCACAAAATGGTCCTCACACTTCTAACAAACCCACAGCTGTGCGCTGCGCAATAATGAAATATACAAAAGATCACTGGTAAATTCACCAATAATCAGGGGGGTTTTGAGAGGAAGGAAACTGGAGTACGTCCTCCCAAACAATTCAAATTCACAAAAATACTCCAATTACACTTTTTTGTTCGAGGTACTTTCTCAATAAGTGTATATCGTACGGGCTGGCATCTATTGTGGTATGGAATATGCACTTAACCACTCAGGGTATTGGGATCATGCTAATCATGTCCTTGTTGTATAGGGGAAAAAAAACTAGTTCTTTTTTAGTTACCCTCACACACCCTAGTGGTGTCATGCTTCATCATTGGGTCACCCCGACCCCTAGAAGTCGAGGTGGACTCAACCACAGTGTTAGGTAGCTCTTAATTAGATGAAGGCAGGGGGACTTAAATATAAGAAACCTATATCCGACCCCTGGTTTCCCTTTATTCTTGGGTCAGATCTGGTTATTAAAAAATTAATAAAAACAGGTCTCTTTGGAATTCGATGGTCCTAAGACCCTAGTGTAATTGCCGACATGTTTCAGTCCAGAGGAGCCATAAAGGTCTGGGACTTTCTTCAGGGCAAGTGTTGAATCCCCCTCTATGTTCAGGGAATTATAGGCAGGAGGTCCCTATTCTATATATCTATCAAGGGAAGAGTAGCTTCTCCTTGCTGGTGTATTAGTGTGTTTCTATATCGCCAGGCTCCATCTGTAGGGCACAAGAAGGTTAAAAGAAACATAATCACATATACATTATAGCTGCACAATCATTGCATAGTGCATAATCCATAAACACGCATGCTTGCTTCAGTGTGCATGCCAAAGGAGTGGGAAAATGTATCCAGCTCAGTGCCAGGCAACCGTAAAGTGACAGTGACCGACTTGTTTAAAGTGACAGGTTCACCTAATCATCCTTTATATTCTACTGCCAGCTTGGTATATAGAATATTTAAGATAATGAATAAAATACCAGTAAAAAAGTCTCAATTGCAAATGAACGTATATATGTAAAACACCCATCATGCTTGTAGGATTCCAAACGTACACTCATACCATGTGCGTGTTAATTTGTTCATATAGTGCTTTCGGTAATTCATTTGTTCAAGCATACCACATGCACGTTAGTTTTTTCATACGCACTTACCCAAATTTTGGGGGTGTTTTGCCACTCACAGGACCGAGGGTAGCGGTGTAATGGTCCTAATCATATAGTGAAGGAATGACAGACAATATTATAATGAGGTGTTGTAAATCCGAGAGATAGAATGCCTCGCAGTCTCGAAAGAAACCCCCAATACAATGGGCTGGTGCTTCGTGCTTTTTATAGCACCAGCAATGCCCAGTTCACGTGAAGATACAGCTGAGGCTTACTCGATTTGAGGCCTCGCCGTCCTAGTAACCTTCGTTCCTCCCGGTCCCCGGCTTGTATCCAGAAATGTGCTGCCGAGTGAACGATCTTTAAATGAAATGCCGGTAGATTCCATCAGTTTGCTGGGTCCGCGTAACTCTGACGCATGACCCGGAAATGACGTCATGACGTCGCGGCCTTACTCTTGGGATTCCGGTGTTTTTTACTCAGGACTCATGGGAATTGTAGTTCTAAAAAGACGTGACAGAGTTCCGAGACGGTAAAACTTGGAATTTAGTTCCCCAGCACAAGTTCTGCTATTCCTTACCAGGTACCGATGTCTACTTTTATAGAACAAAGTCGAATAAAGGAAGACTGGGCACAATGGTCCATCAGAGAGCCCACAATTACACTTGGTGTACTCTGTCCTTATTACGTATGTTTCAGTGTAAGTTATAAAAAGGTCATCTGGTCCCATCATATAACATGGGTGCTCGTGATGTAATCACGCAATGTACTTATTATGTTATCTTTCGATGTCATGGGGCAATAACCGTTTCACAATAAGGATAATATTTTGTCAGTGTCATAAGTACGGGGCTACAGTGTAACATGTTTAATATGTCTGTTGCCACTAGGATATTATTTACTCCTGTTGTGTGGAGGGTCGTTGATTTTCAAAAAAACGGTAGTTACTTCTTAACAACAGTAGATGGCCTAGTTACTTTTTGGTCTGAATACATCAACGACCCTCCACACAACAGGAGTAAATAATATCCTAGTGGCAACAGACATATTAAACATGTTACACTGTAGCCCCGTACTTATGACACTGACAAAATATTATCCTTATTGTGAAACGGTTATTGCCCCATGACATCGAAAGATAACATAATAAGTTACTAGGACGGTGAGGCCTCAAATCGAGTAAGTCTCAGATGTATCTTCACGAGAACTGGGCATTGCTGGTGCCAGCACGAAGCACCAGCCCATTGTATTGGGGGTTTCTTTCGAGACTGCGAGGCATTCTCTCTCTCGGATTTACAACACCTCATTATAATATTGTCTGTCATTCCTTCACTATACGATTAGGACCATTACACTGCTACCCTCGTCCTGTTGTGGTAAATAAATAAATAATACCTCTCTTTTTGACTAGACATATATCATAACAGATAGCTCAAATAAATAAGAGTCAAGATTCGAGGTAGTAGGAGTTTTGCAGGTTTAATACAGCATAAGGACAGGAACAGGACAACCTGCATAGGAATAGGATGGCAGGGCCCAGCAGCTGCTGGGGCTGGGTCTGGGATGAGCGCGCTGACTTTTAATAACAATACATGAGCATATATACATAACGCAAACACATAGCATTACATTGCAGTAGGCGTAGCAGTGGGTGGAGCAGAAGGCGTGACGCGTAGCAGTCGCGAAAGATAAGGGCGAAAAGAGGTGTAACAGGGCGTATACATAGACATGTGATGCAAACGTAACAGAATATGTCATGAATGGGGCGGAAACCATGGAGGGGGCTACCTAAGGAGCCGGGACCTCTAACCTGATGGTGCGCGCAAACTGGCAATGACGTATTACTAGGAGAAGCTGGGGGCTATGAACTCTGTGCTAGGAGCAGAGACTGAAGTCTGGAGAGTCAGGGCAACATGTACCTAAGCAGTATCTAGTATCTGGTGTTTAGAGAACATGTTGATATAAACTAGAAGTTAGGAGGGGAAAGGCTGACTTGATTCTAAGACTGGACCATGCATTATTCTACATGTAGTGCGTGATGAAGAATATTAGATGACCATTAAATGCAGTATTTCTCTAACGTGGAGCCGAAAAGGCTAGACAATGACGGAAACTATTGATGCAGTTCAGTAGTTTAGGAATGCAGAGAAGGAGGACTGGACTGATAACTGGAACTATAACATACTTTTGGCAGACTCAGAGGCAGAGCCAGGCTGCACCGGGCACTGCAAGGCAGGAAGTAAGTGAAGGGTCGAGGATACAGGTGGGGGCTGTATCGCTCCTCAGCGAGGTTTCTGGAGACAGGAGCTGAATCTGATGTCCAGGCCCTTTTGAGGCCTAGAAACGGGGACTTTATAATAGAATAATGTGCACACTGAGAAACGTGGCAACGTAGCTTTACATAGGCCTGATATTCGTAGTATTCACGAGGACTGAAAACTGGCATACTAGAGGTGGACACAACTGTAATTGCGTCATTAATCGGACATGGGGAGTACATATGCATATTTAATCATGCACACATAACATATGATGGATGACACGTAGGGACACAGAACATGGCAAAATTTACTTTTCCACATTCCCTCCTTGTCACTACGTTTCCATCAGGAAACATCAATTTTCATGATACCGTCTATCATTTCATACAGTATCATTTGCTCGTCTCGAATTATCCTGGAACGGGATTTAGAACGGGGCTTGGGACTAGGAATACAAGAGGTAGCACAAATGCCGCAAATCGCAGGGCCACATTGTATACAGAGACAGCAGCTGAATATGATCGCTACTGCAATACCTAGAAAGGACAATATTTTCCATCCCCATGCGGAAATTATATTCCAGAACCAACCGGACCATGTCCAGGTGCCTGGGTCTTGGTGTATCAGATGGGCAATTTTATGGAGTCTGGTTATAGCTGAATAAACAGACGGCGCGTTATTTGGAATGAAAATGCAGCAACTAGATCCGATGACTCTACAAGCCCCGCCCCTATCGGCCAGTATGACGTCAAGGACGAGACGATTCTGTAAAACGACAAATCTCATAGCAGATTGCTCTTCAGTTAAGTTACCTAGAGCAGAGGCAGTCTCATTTATTACAGCTTCAAGGGTTCTGGTTAACCTACGGATTAGCTTACTATTCTGGATAGGTCCTATAAAGAAAAAGAAACCTCTGTTGAAATCTGTATACTGTTCTAGAGCAGTTTCAGTATAATCGACAATTGGGGACTCCCTTCTATGTCTAATGTGTACTAGATGTGTGTTTCTATGATAATCAGGTGGGGCTAGAAAAACTGGTGGCAGTAGGAAGGCAATGTAACAGGTTCCCTCCCAATCGAGGGGCAGACGAACATATGCAGTTTGACCACAAATAAAATAAGAATGACGTGAAGCTTTAAAGATAGATTTCCCACTGTCACTATACTTGACAATAGTAGTACATTCACTATGTCCTACATGTATGGAACCCTTATTTCGGACACATAATTCGCCTTTGACTGGTAGTACTGAAATAGCAGGTAAGTCTGGAGTAGTATCAGACTGAACATTCAGGACCATGAAATTCGAAGAATAATTACCTAAATTATACACTTCATTTTCTAGATCCAACCCTGTTCTGTGGGGAAGACCTTGCTTGTCTGGAAAACATGTACTGTTAAGAAAAGACATATCTGTTGAGGATGACGTTAACGTGGACCATGCTCCACACGAACCATTATGTGAAAATGGATAAGGAAAAAGTGGCAGAACTCCCTTCGGTGTCTGGAAAGGGGGGAGTCGACCACACACCCAACAATTAGTGGCATTGCTGGACTGGTGTGAGTAATGTAACATGCGGATAAATGAGTTATTTCGCATAGCGAGGCGGTAAGAGAGTTCATGAGGAGGCAGATCACTAAACGTGTGCTCTACTGTAGCATTAGCAGACTTATTTACATGAAGAACTGGGAAATACAAGAAAAATGCATAACTGGTGCAGGAAATCATAAGGCTGAGAAATAATATGAAACATAGAAAAACGATACATCGGATTGAGTTTTGACTAACTCTCTCACTATGGGGGTCTATTTTATACATGTCAGAAACAGTCTAACCGTTTCACCTAGGGGAGGACTTAGACAATCAAACTGACTGACTTATTTTACTAGACCGGAGTTTTAGTTTATACTCCTGTTGTGGAGTTTTCTCTAACAGGGGAGGGGTTGTAGCAATGTCTTTTGCGGGACAGTCCTTGAGAACAATATTTTGGCAATCCTTCAAATCCTGGGAAATGTTCTTTAAGACGGGTTTCAGTCCATTAAAAAGTTTAATATGAGAAAGGTGCACCCAGCCTTTGCGTCCTTCCAACTTCACGGCTGTACGGGTGGTGAGGAGGACCTGTCGGGGCTCTTTCCAACGAGGCTCCAGCGGACTTGATCTGTCAAAGTTGCGGACCATCACCATGGATCCTGGAACGATTTCGTGCGGTGCCACCTCAGTATTGTCTGGAAATGCGGCAGCAACCTGTGAACGACATGAGTTGAGGGCAGACATCAAGGAAGCTAGGTAATCTGTCAGCATATTACTTGAAACATCGGTAATACTTCGGGGTCTAGGAGTACCCCACATATTTGGGGGGCGGCCGAAAACGACCTCATACGGGGACAGACCTGATCTGGAATGTGCGACCATGCGCATATAAAACAAAGCGACTGGCAGAGCTACTAGCCAGTCCACACCTTTTTCTTTACACACTTTTGCAATACGGATTTTCAGGGTCTGGTTATGTCTTTCTACGAGACCGGCTGCTTCAGGATGGCGTACACAATGAAACTTCCACTGGTACCCTAGCAAAAGGGAAACATGCTTCATGAGTTCAGATGAGAATGGCTGGCCGTTGTCAGAATATACGACTCTAGGGAGTCCATAACGAGGGAAGAACTCACGAACCAACTGCTTGGCAGTGGTCGCGGCTGTGTAATCTGGGACTGGATATGCTTCTGTCCACCTGGACAAAGCGCATACAACTACAAGGACATACTTGAAACCTCGACATCGCTCCATCTGAATATAATCCATCTGGAGGACTTCAAAAGGGTGGTCAGGGGGCTGGAATCCACCTTGTTCCACCGGGACACTTTTACCTGGATTAAACTGACAACATATCATACAGGTACGGACTTTCTGCTTGGCTGCAGCTCGTAAATGCTTGTTGAACCAAATGTTCTGGATACTGTCTAACATAGCTTTTTCTCCTAAATGTGCTGGACTATGTGCGGTATTAATAATGACTTGAACCATAGAGTCGGGGAGAAACCATGTGGCTCTACCCTTCGTTAACCATCCTTGATCTGTCTGGACCCCTCCTTGTTCGGACCATTTCTTGATTTCTTCGGGAGTAGCGTGTAACTGGATATCTATGACATCTTGTGTAGGGTCCTTAACTGTCATGCATGTAATCGGATCTGGAGTATGTGTCTGATTAACTTGAATGTCTGGAGTCTGTGCTGTAAGCTTGGCTGTGCGATCTGCTAGATCATTACCTTGAGAAATAATGTCAGTAACTTTCGTATGTGCTTTGCACTTCATGATAGCGATAGATGTCGGTAAGTGTATGGCATCTAACAGGGCTTGAATAAGGAGACCATGCTGAATCTTGGTTCCATGAGAAGTCATGAAACCTCTCTCCTGCCAGAGCACTCCGAAGTCGTGTACGACTCCAAATGCGTAACGTGAATCTGTGTAAACATTAACTTTCAAGTTCTTGGCGTGTATGCAGGCTTGTGTCAGAGCAACTAGCTCTGCTGCTTGAGCGGACAGGGTGTCAATACGGTGTGTTTCAATAACTTCGGTGTCAGTAGTCACTGCATACGCGGCGACTAGTTCTCCTGTACCAGTTCTCATACATGAACCATCCACATAAAGTGTCAGGTCGGGGTCTGGTAACGGAGTATCTGTCAGATCTTGTCTTGGCTTTGTCGTGATGTTAACTACTTCCACACAGTCATGTGTGGCTGGATTTGAATTAACTGATGGTAACAGTGTAGCAGGGTTCAGGATGTTGCAGCGTCTGATTTCTATGTGTGGCTGGAACAGTGTCAATTCATAACCTGTTAAACGTGCAATTGTCAAGTGCTGAGTTTGTGTTCGGTTTAAAAGAACTTCCACAGAATGTGGAACTTGTACTGTCAAGGTATGTCCTAAGACTATGGAATCACTTTGTCTGATAGCTAGTGCTGTGGCTGCAACTGACTTGAGGCACGCAGGCAGCGCCTGGGCTACAGGATCTAATGTGCTTGAAAAATAAGCACAAGGCTTGTATTGTCCTGCTTGATCTTGTGTGAGAACAGATAATGCTGTACCTTCACGTTCAGTAACGAAAAGTGTAAAAGGCTTACTGTAGTTCGGTGTCGCTAGAACTGGAGCTTGGCATAGGGCTTTCTTTAACTCATTGAAACTAAGTGTATGTTCAGATGTCCAAGGGAGGACAGTCGATACGGCTGCCTCCTGTGTCGTTAACTGTATCAGTGGTTTGGCTAGAAATGCATACTGAGGAATCCATTGTCTGCAGTAAGAAGTAAGGCCGATAAAAGCACGTACCTCCTTCTGGGTCTTGGGCTGTGGAAGACTCGCTATTAACTGGATACGGTCTGGTGTCAACTGCCTACCCCTCTTGGACAGCAAGTGTCCTAAGTAGACCACTTGCTGGACACAGAATTGAAGCTTAGAAGGGGACACCTTGTGCCCCATCTCGGCTAGGAAATACAAGACTGTAAGGGATGCTCGCTCGCAACCACGTTCAGAACGGGCTGTGATCAGTAGATCATCGACATACTGGAGCAGTGCAGTGTCAGTTGGCATGTGAATGTTGTCTAGTTGTCTCTTGAGTGCTTGACTGTAAATACTAGGACTTTCTGTGAAACCTTGAGGAGCTCGTGTAAACATATAGCTCCTTCCATTTAAACAAAATCCGAAAAGGAACTGGCTGTCTGGATGAATAGGAACACTGAAAAATGCGTTCTTGAGGTCTATGACAGTGAAGAACGCGGCTTCGGAATCAATGGCCGTTAATAGGGAAGAGATGTCTGGGACAACTGGGTACTGCGGAATAATACATTTATTAAGCTCTCGTAGGTCAATCACTAATCGATATACTGGGGGTGCATTTGGATCAGTACGTTTCATGACTGGAATGATCGGAGAATTACATACATTGGAGTCAGTTTCTACAACCACTCCTTGAGCCATGAGCTCGTCAATAATTTTGGATAAGGCTGCTACAGCCTCAGGTGGCAATCTGTACTGTCTGATTCGTGGTAACACTACACCTGGCTTGAGAGTCACACGATAGGGTGTGATTTGCATGTAACCTACATCAGTTGGACCTTGCGCCCATAAATGCTGCGGAACATTAGACAGTCTTGAATCAAAATCTCGTAATACATAGTGACCCTTGAAGTCTCGTAGGAACAATCGTATTCCCTCTGGGGAACAGCATATAACTGCACCTAACTCTTTCAGTGTCTTAAGGCCTAATAGATTTTCTGGACATGACTTAGTAAGTAACAGATCAGTAGTGCGGGACAATGGACCTACTTCTAGAATAACTGGCTTTGAAATCTCATTTACGATAGGTTTTCCTGAAAATCCAAGGGAAACATTTCTTGGGCCTGAGAGCGGAGCCCCTGGAACTTCGGCGTGACTAATTGTGGTCCTACTTGCCCCTGTATCAATCAAAAACTTTCTGTCTTTCCCTAATACTTGACTGTGAACATAGGGACCTTCTTGATCTACAGGTATCTCGATGAGAGGCAAGCCTACCTCCCTCTCTAGGCTGTTTCATGAATACTGCTGGTACTCTGGATACTCAGACTGTGCATACTGGTACATCTGCGATGTAACATGCTGTGTTGCAGCGATAGGCTGCGGTGCGGTAACTGTCTGTGGTGCATTCTGTGGCTGAGGAATCTGTGAAACTTGTTCTTGTCTAGGCGGACGTGGTCTTTCTTTAGTCTTACCGGTAGCTATGTTGTGTTTCAGAACTGCACACTCATTTATGAAATGACCTGGCTGTTTACAATAATTGCAGTTCCCTTTAACGGGAGCTGCAGGATGACTGGCTTGATTCGGACCCCTCTTCTGACTGTCTTGAGGAACAGATTGTGCAACTAGTACTTTCATTTTCGTGTCTTTCATACGTTTTCTTTCGTGTTCTTGTTCTTCTCTGATTCTATTCTGGTGGTATTGAAGCATTTGCAACATCTGGGACGGGGTATTAGCTTGCCAGGTACTTTCGACTTTCAAAACTCGATTTTTAATTTGTGGACTTGAATTCTCGACTAATTTAGTAACAAAAAGGTGAGGGTATGACTCACTACTTGTCTTGAGGCCACTGTTGATACTGAAACATTTTTCAAATCTAGAATAAAAATCACTAATATCCTCATCTTGCTTTTGTTTACAGGCTGAGATTGCATCCCAGTCTTCTTTTCTCGTTGTCAATAATCTGGGTAAAACTTGTATTAATAATTCTGGTAATTCTTTACATTTATCTCCAAGACCGGTACCTGGTACTCGTGCCTTATCTTCGGCTTCTAGAACTGCCCAATCGATCTTTTTCTCTCCCACCTCCCATTCTTTTTCCTTGAGCTTTTCATACACCCCTGCGGGCAGCAGAACCTTTAACATTTTAATTATATCTGGATATGTGTATTCTCCCATACGGAGCATGTCTTTTAATTCTCTATGGAACCCTGCTGGATCTTTGTCATGACAGGGAATTAATTTCTTCATCTCGAGGAGTTCCATCTTTGTAATTGGAGTGTATACAAACACTCGCTGCATTTCGCCACCCGTTCCTTTAACTGGGTGGACTTCTCGTAACGGATTCTGTCTCTCCATGTAAAATGGTTTACTTTCTGGGGGTGAGACATGAACAAAATGCGGGTTCAAAAACGTTCTATATTTGTGACGTTGTTCTAGAATGACACTAATTAAGTCGGTACCTAGACCTTTCCATCTATACTGGAGTAACTCGTTCAGGACATCATGTAACGGACCTGGATCAGAGTGCTGACCCTCATACAATGTAATGAGGTGCTGGATCATATACATACCCACCAGTCGTTGTTCGGCTGGGGGCATTTTCAGAAACATTTGTGCCACTATTTCGTCTGGAAAAGTGGTAGAATCAGTAATCCATCGGACTGCTGATCGGGCTAGTTCTTGTTCATGCATGGTACTTAACTCACTGTAACCGATTCGTGATTTCAGAATGTGATCGGTAGCTTGAAATACTTGTTCTAGTGAACCTTGTTCTGGTGCTGGAGAATGAAAAATAGACTTGTGTTCTAGGCGTAAATGGCGATCTGGAAATCTAGATTTTCCTACATACGCTATTCTGGCGGAATTTTCGTCTTCTACCTCTTCAGTATCAGAATTACTTTCTTTCTCGCTTACTTGTGCTGCTTTACGTTGTTCGTGTATCTTTATTATTTCTCTACGGATTTTCTTGTACATACTATCCATAGCACCGACGGTCTTGTGCTTACCCTCGGCTATATTATCACTCCACCTTGTCAGGATTTTCATTACGGCCGGATCTTTAGACGGATAATCTTGTTCTCTTATTAGACAATTGATCAGAAACTTTAATATCATGAGCTGGATCTCGGCTTTCCTTTGAGACATGGCCTCGCTAATACTTTCTGGATCATCCCCTGTACGGATGAAACGATATATTCTGTCTAGATCTTCTTTCATATTCGGTAAGGTGACTAGATACTCGGCCACCTTTCTTACGCGGAATGAATATAAAACCATATTATCCTCGCCTGGGACTGGATCATAGCCGCATTCGGCAAGGGATTTTCTTATTTCTGCTACAGTCTGATGTCTGGGCGTACGCTGTGACGCTTGTGCATGTAACTCGGCTGTCGTTAAACGCTTGTGTGGCGGCGGGGTTTGAGGAGGACCTCCCCCTGCGGCCCCTAAACTGGAGTCTAGGTCTACTGAGGCTCTTCGTCCTGGCAGAGTGGGGAATGGAAATGCAGGCTGGACTTGTATGGCGGGCTGGACCGGGGGTACCGTAACAGGTACTCCGGTGTCTGGAGGAGCGGGAAGTGCCTGATTTACAGGGACTGGCGGAGCGCGAACAGGATTTGCATATTCTGGGACTGTATCGTCCAAATAGGACGAAATAAAAATATCAGCTGCGGTCTGTTTGTGACGTAGCTTGGTCGGAACTAATGGTGGCGGGAAATTACTGGATGCCTCTGGGGTCGCTTTTGGCAAGCCCTCGGCAAGGAGAGGATACATACCCCTAATAAGGGCATGCCTCTGTCTGTCTGACTGTTCGGCTTTGACTTGTTCACCAATCTCGATTAGTTCTTTTTCTTGTGCTCGTTCTAAGGATTCTCTACTTAATTCTGACTTTCTGATTTCCTTTTCAGTTCTTTTATGAGATTCTTTACGCCATAACTCAATGGCGTCTTTCTGTGACTGTCTGGCTTTCTTTTTCCATAATGCTTCTTCTACTCGCATGATGCACTCGGCATCCCATGTACCCGATACGGGCCATCTATACTTTTCTTCTAACTGTTTGGTATACTCTACCCATAAATCTAGATACAATATGGCGCTTATGCCATGCTTCTGATACATAAAGTGACCTGGACTGTCCCTCGGCGGGACAGGAACTGCTTCTTCTAACAAACCCTTTCTAGTTTTTAGCTGACGTAATCTCGAAAAGAGAGACATTGTAAACTTGAATCGGAACACAATACAATACACGAGAAACAATCATAACATAACAGTTCGGACAGAATATTACCTGGAATACTGAGAACAGAAACACAAGAATTTCTCGAGAACGGAACAGACTAGAGTTACTGGATGCACTGCTGAAACAGTACGGAACATACCGGTCCCATAAAGGGACGCATCAAGACCCGTATCCACCTAGGTGAACACTTCGTTTGTGAGTCTGTGTACCACCAACCCACGGACCAGAGTCAATTTAGATTGACCCTGTCTAGATACTACCCCAGTAATGGTACTCACCGGGCAGCAAGAACGGAAAGCCTCGGACTGGACTGGACTGCTACGACGACGGACGACGAACTTCGGACTTCTGTTACGGGTGGGCCTCCGGATACCTCGGACCTTGAACTCTTGGCTTGGGCTCTGGTCGGGACTCGCCGCGTTCCTCCACCGTCTCGTTTGGATGCTGGACCGCCTCCTCCGTCTCCTCCGTGGGCCTGAGGGATACTTGAAGCAGAAATATCTGCCGGTGCACAGAAGAGTTCCGTCACGACTGCAGAGGGTCAGGGGGTCGGCGTGGCTTCACCGACGCGTGGGGAAAGGGCAAGTCCCTGTTCGGGCGCCATTATGTGGTAAATAAATAAATAATACCTCTCTTTTTGACTAGACATATATCATAACAGATAGCTCAAATAAATAAGAGTCAAGATTCGAGGTAGTAGGAGTTTTGCAGGTTTAATACAGCATAAGGACAGGAACAGGACAACCTGCATAGGAATAGGATGGCAGGGCCCAGCAGCTGCTGGGGCTGGGTCTGGGATGAGCGCGCTGACTTTTAATAACAATACATGAGCATATATACATAACGCAAACACATAGCATTACATTGCAGTAGGCGTAGCAGTGGGTGGAGCAGAAGGCGTGACGCGTAGCAGTCGCGAAAGATAAGGGCGAAAAGAGGTGTAACAGGGCGTATACATAGACATGTGATGCAAACGTAACAGAATATGTCATGAATGGGGCGGAAACCATGGAGGGGGCTACCTAAGGAGCCGGGACCTCTAACCTGATGGTGCGCGCAAACTGGCAATGACGTATTACTAGGAGAAGCTGGGGGCTATGAACTCTGTGCTAGGAGCAGAGACTGAAGTCTGGAGAGTCAGGGCGACATGTACCTAAGCAGTATCTAGTATCTGGTGTTTAGAGAACATGTTGATATAAACTAGAAGTTAGGAGGGGAAAGGCTGACTTGATTCTAAGACTGGACCATGCATTATTCTACATGTAGTGCGTGATGAAGAATATTAGATGACCATTAAATGCAGTATTTCTCTAACGTGGAGCCGAAAAGGCTAGACAATGACGGAAACTATTGATGCAGTTCAGTAGTTTAGGAATGCAGAGAAGGAGGACTGGACTGATAACTGGAACTATAACATACTTTTGGCAGACTCAGAGGCAGAGCCAGGCTGCACCGGGCACTGCAAGGCAGGAAGTAAGTGAAGGGTCGAGGATACAGGTGGGGGCTGTATCGCTCCTCAGCGAGGTTTCTGGAGACAGGAGCTGAATCTGATGTCCAGGCCCTTTTGAGGCCTAGAAACGGGGACTTTATAATAGAATAACGTGCACACTGAGAAACGTGGCAACGTAGCTTTACATAGGCCTGATATTCGTAGTATTCACGAGGACTGAAAACTGGCATACTAGAGGTGGACACAACTGTAATTGCGTCATTAATCGGACATGGGGAGTACATATGCATATTTAATCATGCACACATAACATATGATGGATGACACGTAGGGACACAGAACATGGCAAAATTTACTTTTCCACATTGTGAGTGGCAAAACACCCCCAAAATTTGGGTAAGGGCGTATGAAAAAACTAACGTGCATGTGGTATGCTTGAACAAATGAATTACCGAAAGCACTATATTAACAAATTAACACGCACATGGTATGAGTATGTTTGGAATCCTACAAGCATGATAGGTGTTTTACATATATACGTTCATTTGCAATTGAGACTTTCTTACTGGTATTTTATTCATTATCTTACATATTCTATATACCAAGCTGGCACTAGAATATAAGGGATGATTAGGTGAACCTGTCACTTTAAACAAGTCGGTCACTGTCACTTTACGGTTGACTGGCACTGAGCTGGATACATTTTCCCACTCCTTTGGCATGCACACTGAAGCAAGCAAGCATGCATGTTTATGGATTATGCACTATGCAACGATTGTGCAGCTATAATGTATATGTGATTATGTTTCTTTTAACCTTCTTGTGCCCTACAGATGGAACCTGGCGATACAGAAACACACTAATACACCAGCAAGGAGAAGCTACTCTTCCCTTGATAGATATATAGGATAGGGACCTCCTGCCTATAATTCCCTAAACATAGAGGGGGATTCAACACTTGCCCTGAAGAAAGTCCCAGACCTTTATGGCCCCTCTGGACTGAAACATGTCGGCAATTACACTAGGGTCTTAGGACCATCGAATTCCAAAGAGACCCGTTTTTATTAATTTTTTAATAACCAGATCTGACCCAAGAATAAAGGGAAACCAGGGGTCGGATCTAGGTTTCTTATATTTAAGTCCCCCTGCCTTCATCTAATTAAGAGCTACCCAACACTGTGGTTGAGCCTACCTCGACTTCTAGGGGTCGGGGTGACCCGATGATGAAGCATGACACCACTAGGGTGTGTGAGGGTAACTAAAAAAAGAACTTGTTTTTTTCCCCTATACAACAAGGACATGATTAGCATGATTCCAATACCCTGAGTGGTTAAGTGCATATTCCATACCACAATAGATGCCAGCCCGTACGATATACACTTATTGAGAAATTACCTCGAACAAAAAAAGTGTAATTGGGAGTATTTTTGTTCCTCACACTTGACACATCAGCAGGAGCACCACACCAGGATATTGCAAAACCAGAGCTCACCTACCACTCTGCAAGTCACGGTCCCTACTCTGCCACTGATTCTCCATGTGGCCTGAGGAGGGTCACTTCTGATGGTTGCCCCCTCACCACCTATATGTGCCTAACTTAGACTCGCCAACCATCCCGCATTGTGAAAGTTTCCCTCAGATCAGGGCTTCAGCCCTGCTGTCCCCACAGAGGCACTGTGGGACACCGATTGTCCAGTTTTTTGGTTTCTTGATGCTTTATCCCTCTTAAAGACAAGCTACTGTCACTCTTTCAGTTTTTCGTCAGCAGTACACATGCGCGTCGGAAGGTGGTGTCGAGCGGCTCCGCGTCTGTCGCTGGCGTTTGTAGGTGCAGAGATTACGTCACGGAGACTACTTAGGCGCCACACATGTGTGCTGACGTCAGTTCTTAAGGTAGGGAATCTATGACTAACTAATGTCTCTTACAGATATATCGTTACACAAGTAGTAACTTGTGCGACAATTCACATCTTAAGACATGATAGAGAACCAGGATTGCACGTAATTAGCTTTTTCCTTATTTGTGATTTCTAGTTGATCCTTAACCTAGTACTATACTCCCTTTAAACAGATGCATTTAATTTAATTTAAGGTTGTGCACTCCTTATGCATACAGTGTGAAGGTGAGGGTATACAACCAAACCTGGGATCCAGATACAGAGAAATATTTAGACAAATTTCAAAGGAATTTTAGACCTAGGAGCTAAAGATCCACGTTTCAGTTCCTTCCTGAACTTCAAGAGGTTAGGCTGAGATCTTAGGTGGTTGGGCAGAGAACTCCTCCTTGGGTGCGGAGTAAGGAAAACTTATTTTTCCCCAATGTGCTCCTTTTATTCTAGGGACAAGGACTTTCCTAGCATTGATAGACCGTAGAGCACGAGAAGGAGAATACCATTTAAAAATAAATGTCTTGCAGGAAGCGAGGTCCAACCTGGTGCTGGACCTTATAGAGCCAACATAAGACCTTAAACTTTATTCGTGCCTTGATGGGGAGCCAATGCAGTTCTTTAATGGCTTGAGAGGCTTAACAGAATTTTGGAAGGTTCATCAGTAATCTGGCTGCCGCATTTTGAAGTATCTGTTACTTATTTAGAAGGTGAGTTTGAGAGCCTACATATAAGGCATGGCAGTAGGCTATTTCAGAAATGACCAGAGCCAGGATGACTTTCTGAAATGCAACTATGCTGTACGAAGTTGTACGCTGTCACAGTATTATATAAAGACCATTCTGTTCTTTTTTCTTTCCAAAAGGCTGGAAAATTGATGAAAAAATGATGAGCGTGCTTATAAAGTGTCTTCCATCTTTATGCAATCTGCAAGAGATCAAGTGAGTACATTGCTCATATCGCGTATATTTTATCCACGGCAGAAGTGATGTGCTTCACACTGCTGTACTTCACATCACCCAGTAATTATCAGGGCATGACAATCTCATGACTTCGTTGACATGTTACAATTGCTCGGGTTTTTGGAAATCCCTCTTGTTTCATTACTACGACTCTTGTAAGTATGCAAACAGTTTTCTTTAACCCTCATTAGGAGTGGCCCAGTTAATTGCAGTATGTGAGGTGGTTCCTGTTACTATCGTAATACCAGAATTATAAGTTTTGCTGCTAACCCTGCTGTCCACATGTTTTTATCCGATAAATTGTGGCAGATCAAACCTGCCGACATTTATCATGGCAAATATCCCTGATAATTATCAGGATATGTGGATTTTGGTGTGTGAAGTATTACATCTGAATATCATTCACTTTTTTCGAGGACAAACTCCTACTTGGAAGTAATTTATGAGGCGCAATAAAATCCAACCCAGATTTAATTGAGTCGTTAAATACCAGCCAACACCTGGCACTTTTAAAGAGGGCCATATCAGGCTCAATAGGCCTTTATCACTTAATTCTTTAAATTACGAGTGTCCCGGTACTGAACTCGAAAATTCACCTACCCAATGAAATCTGATACCAAGTTGTTTGAATTTATCATTTGCAATAATTAGATAGTTCTAGGTTCGGCCTCAAAAATGGGGCCTAACATGAAGGTTTTAGCGCTCAACTCCACAGAATCTGAATCTCTCCCTCTTTCCCAGGCATTTTTCTCTTGGTAAATATTGGCTGGTTTGATCAGCTGAAATGTACCCATGGAAAATTGTGAAAGTGCCGTGTATATCTCGGAACTCTTAATTTCAGGAGCTACCTTACATATCAGAATTAACTGGGCCACTCGTCAACCAAGTCTGAGATTGTGAAGGATTAATTTCAACAGGTCATGGCCAATCATCATCGAATACGTTTCACCTTCTGCTGAAGAACCTGTAGCTTTAGTGTGATATTAATATAATCAATGAAGAAAGAGCAATCCCAGGTCTTCTCAACCATACCGAGGAAGGTCCACAGACAGATACACACCTCTTTCTCCAAAGAAGCCTGACTTGGGAATCCAACTGTTGGTACTATGCTTTGCTCTCAATAAAAGGATTGATTTATCAGTGTGTGTCCAGTCTCCATAATGGGAACAGTGATCACTGATCACTTTTGCACATGAACACATTTCATGTTTTGAAGACACCCCTCTTCAATCCAGTGCATACTTTCCCTTAGAAATATCAAGGCATTCTCTCTCAGGATATTGACATATCCTTTCGAAGGCAGCGGGTGACGAGGCACCAGGATTGATTTGGGCTTCATGCACTCTACCATTTCTAAGTGCTGTGGGTTACTCTTCCCTAATTTAACAGTACTCAGTTTACCAACCTCTGAAAGATGGGAAGCCGAGTCAACCTTGCAGGATTTGACCATCTCACCCGCAGGGTCCTTCATGTTTCAGCTACAAGTGTTTAATGCAACAGAGTGTTAAAGCCTAATGATGATTATTTATTTAGACTACTGGGCAGTGGAGGCTCCTCTGCTAAGGCGAAGGAGCGTTGCTACACTGCGACACAGCAGTGAAATAAAGGAAACATAAAATGATAATAACTGGATGATGTCATTTTATGTTCTCCTGCTGCGGCAGCTTTGCGGGAGGGCGGGGCCAGGCTGCTCACAGGGGGAGGAGTGGTTTCCCCACTATACGTGTGCATAAATGTTTGATCCGCTGTCTCGGGTCAGCCAAACATTCATGTGCACTTTGTATGTTCTCCACCCAGGATGCATTACAGCCCGGGTGGAGGACATGCCCAGGCTCCCACTGCCTGTCTGAGCGCCGAACCACTTTGTATAAACAGACAATTAAAATAGGACAGCTGGCTAGGAAAATTCATAAAATACAAAAATTCATAAACATTATATATAATCAAAATAAAATAGAAACAGATCTACTTCGTATGCTCAATTTTTAATACATTTTTTTTAAAAAAGAGAGAGAGGAGGGGAATTAATAAACATACATATAGCACAAAAAAAGGATAACATCACAATAATTAAAAATGACAAAAGGACACAGTTCTTAAACACTTCTCATAAAAATTCCTATCTCAAATAATCTAGTTACATATATTCTCAGCTGGTGACAACCAAAGTTGTCCCTACTTCAGCAATTAAAATCAACCATGTCACAATGGGTGGCAAAACATAATCTGTTCGACGCGCGTTTCGGCGTTTCCACAAACGCCTTCTTCAGGAGCCACAAGTTTGTACTGTAACATATGTATAAAAAAAGAAAAGGAATATTTTACAAACAATTCATTTTATTCCCAAAAATTCTTTCATATTAATTTTAACTGTTGAAAAAGACATATATACATTCCCTCCTTCATCAATATATCACCTAAAAATGCAGCCAGCATAACATTCGTATGTTAAAAACCAGTAACAAATACAATTTGTTCACATTTCCCTAACTTTACCTAGCTGTCTTTTTTGATAAACAGTTAATTAAAAGAGAAGAAGGTCTCATCTCCTAATAGACTTCTAGAGCAGTTGTTAGTTGAATCTAAAAGCAATGAGCAGTGGAAATGCTAGATAATCATTTTTTTATACTAACATTCTAAAGGGCCAAGAATTATTAATGCAAAAGGCACTCAATTGCTGATACTCAAATTACCTCAATCTATTTTCTTTCAAAAAAATGTGTTGTCTCCATATTTTATATATATTATACTTACTTCAATTAAAAAAAATCAGTCTTCATATGATCAGATTACTTCATATCTATATAGAGGACACTCCATTTATGATCAGACAGGGGTGTCAATTTATGTCTGCAATTATCAATAAAAATTCGTATTACACATAACGATAATTACAAGGATTCGATATACAAGTTTAAGGCCTCTCTGTTAGACAATCTATTGGTTCTAAATAGAACCATAAGGAATATACTATATTTTGTAAAGGTCAACAAAGGGGGAACTTACTACTCAGACTCAATATTACCTGTTACATCCAGACTCTAGGAATTCTTAAATGCCTCAAATGAAGCCGGAATAGCTAAACGCAGTAAGTAGCGAGAAATTCATTTTAGAGCTACCTTTGGAGTAAACCGGCGCTATTTTACCAATCATACTCTATAGCGTACAAGAAATCTTAAATTTTTAGATGACTAAAAGGCTCACCCCGGTAAGTTCTACAGTGATAGATCGCCACTCGTCAATCTATTTGTTTTCCTTTCAACAATGTCCGGTGCAAAAGCTGTTAATAAAAGAACCAAAATTACTAAATAAAGCTTATATAAGATATTTGGTAGTTACAACATTGTAAGTCTATCTTAGGGTATTATTTTCACTTACTTTTTATGTGTATTCTAGTGACATATTATCTCATAATTTTTACGTAGATATAGGGCTTTACGTTCCCAGATATGGAGTAAAGTACTTTCAACTCTTTAATCCGGTCTGTCCTTTGTATTTTGGAATTACGCCGGTGTTTACTGGAAAAAACACATTAATCTAGAATCATTTTTTCTGTTTATCAAAAACGCTCATTCAAAGAACACTTCGAACAGCTTGTAGCTGTCTAAAGTAGATCGGTAGTTATCTATCGCGCTTCTTACCTCTAATCAGGATGTAACAGAGTCAAAAAAGTCGAGCCGCGGACAGGCAGGTTATAGCCGCTGGCGTCTCCCGACCGTTGGAAATGATATCCTCCGTGTGTGAACACGGAGTCCTTCTTTTAACGTGTTCAGGTCTAAATTGTACGTAGCTACGCGCACATGTGACCCAATGAGGTCATGACGCAAGGGGTCCAAGAATCTGAAGGTAAACGTTTAAAGGCATATATACAATATAGCCAATGTATAATGTTACGAATAAATGCGATTCAGGTAAACATAACGCATTCAGTGCACTGACATGTACGTGTCATACACGATTCAAAGGCCTTTTACATATGCAAGTTGTCAGTCCATTGCCTTATAATTTATAATTTTAATCTATTTAAAGGAGAAAAAGGGGTTTTTTTCTTGACACGAACAGATGGCATTCGTTAAGGGTGACATATGTATATCTCTATTAGCTATAATGGTCTTCATAGGCAAAGAGATATTACATTATCTTTATATAGGGGACGATGGGCCACATTATGGTACTATACCATATCATGGTACTATACCATATATCTACTGTTTCCTTACATGATTGCGTTCTCCCAGGGGATATCGCAATTCAGCCCGATCCTATATGTATTAAGAACAAAAATCCAGAAGACTTCTCTTTTCTTCCTAATGGCACATCCCCCTTTACTATCGGGAGTTCTTATTTTTTCAAGGATGCGCCATTGGAAGTCCTCGGGTTTGTGGTTTTCTTCAAGGAAGTGCTTAACTAGTGGTGCTGCCACTTTGTGAGTCCTAATCGCGGACCTGTGTTCTGTTATGCGGACCTGGATGGACCTACAGGTTTCGCCGACATAACCCAGGCCACATACACATCTTATAAAGTAGATTACATTTGTAGTATTGCAATTCCAGAGATCATTTGCCTTTGTCGTGTAACCGTTGTGAGTAAATTCCTCACCTCCGATAATGTTGTTGCATGATTTGCACGAGGAACATTTTACTGTTCCACGTACTGGCAGATTATTTAGCAATGATCTCTGTATGGGGCCATTGTTGGAGATGTTGGTATTAAATCTGGAGTGGACTATTTTATCCTTAAGATTCTTGTTTCTTTTGAATGCAAATAATGGTTTTGGTAGTTTTTCACTCGACGTTGGATTGCAATTCAACAGATGCCAACTAGCATTAATTATCTGACGTATACGCTCATTCAGTGTAGAATGAGTAGTTACGCATACCAATTGGTCTTTTACCGTTTGTTCTTTGGGAGTTAGCAGTGCGTCGCGATCAAAGAAACGGGCTCTCTTATAAGAGCTTCTTATAAGCCTGTGTGGGTATCCACGCTCGAGAAACTTCTTGCGAATGATTGACGCCTGTTTATCATAGTCAGCAAGGTTAGTGCAATTTCTGCGCACTCTAAGAAATTGCGAGAAAGGGATACTTTCCCGCTGACTCTTGGGGTGGAAACTACTGAAATGTAACAGCGTGTTACGGGCTGTACTTTTCACATACAGATCAACCTCCAATTTGTTGTTGTTTTCACGAATTAACAAATCTAAAAATTCTACCTGGCTCGTACTATGTTGAGCTGTAAAATGTAAATTTTCATCTGTCAAATTGATCCATTCCAAAAACTCTAAGAGGGAGTCATTCCCATTGGTCCAGATAAAAAAGATATCGTCTATATATCTGGACCAATGGGAAATAGATTCAAAAAAGGGGGCCACCTCGTTGTCAATAAATCGGTCCTCAAAGGCAGACATATAAATGTTTGCTATCGATGGGGCAACAGAGGCACCCATACTGACTCCTCTGAGTTGGCGGTATATGGAATCGCCAAATTCGATAATATTCTCAGTCAAGACAATATATAAACAGTCAATTACAAAGCTTTTTGGACAATCTATGTTATGCTTGTCAATAAATTGATCCGTTGCCCTAATGGCTTCGTCGATGGGGATATTACTATACAAGGACGTGATGTCCATAGTGACCAATATGTCTCTATTCGGAACGAATTCTAGATCTTCCACAATATTAATCATATGTCCCGTGTCTTTGACATATGATTTAATTTTTGGAATGTGTGGCCTCAAAAAATGGTCTACGAATTTAGAGAGAGCTTCAGTTGGTGTACCAATCGTTGATACAATAGGTCTATATGGCTGATCTATTGCACTCTTATGTATCTTAGGAAGGCCATAGATACAAGCTGTTTTATTACTACTGGTATTTAAAAATTCGTGTACCTGATTTGTAATATCTCCATTAATAAGGGCCTCATTTGTTAAAAGTTGGATTTTTTTGACAATGTCCTTTTGGGGGTTAGTCTGAATTTTTTGATAGGTGGAATTATCATTCAGCATTGTGATCATACTACACGGCACTCAGACCAATCACAACGCTGCATTGCAGCATTGTGATTGGCTATGAGGAGCCTGGTGCTTCCTTCTTCCTGTTCTGGCCGAGAGAGACGACTAGGGATGCGGAGGAGAGATGCAGCAAGCAGGTACGTTTGTGTCTCTTACATCCCCGCCCCCGATCGGTGCCGGCTGCCACTGCTACTCGGCATGAGATTGAAAATAAAGCACTGAGGGCCCAAAGTGCAATTACTCATTCACAAACTAGAATGTACAATTTCACTTCTGCCTGGTCTGCAAATGAGTATACAATGTGACCTATGACTAATAGGTTGCACTGCAAATTATACATTTGTAGAAGATTTGTAATATGTCCTGCCATGGGAGTACTAATTGTGTAAGTCACCCCTGTGAATGACTGTGAATACAGGGATGATAGCCTGTAAGGGTCAGCAGATCTCTGTCGATGTATACACTTTCTCAAACAGGAAACATTTTTAAAGCAACTCCTATTCATTAAAGGGACATACAATCCTTTTAAGAAGCATTTTCGGTTTAGGAACACATCAGGGTAGTTTTCTTAAACTCTACCTGGGGCCGCATTATGCATTTTAATTGTTTGCGCCGGGCTCACCTATTAAAAGGTGCGCCCGGTGCAAACAATGAAAGTGCACCCTATTCCGGTGAATACGCCGCCCTAGGGCAACCGTGAACTTGCGCAGCCTCCAGGGCAGTGCATTCATGTGAAAACATGGAGCGGCTGCTTACAGGCCCCTCTGTGTTTTCACAGTGCAGGCGGCACTCACCTGCACTTTTACAGGGGATTTGAGAGCCCCTTACAAGCAGGGGCAGTCAGTGATCCCCTTTCCCCTTCCAGAGGGCTACTCTCATGGGGCGCACTGACAGTGCCCCACCTTTTATGTGGCACACTGTGAGTTCGCCCCCTGAAAGCTTCTTAGCCTCTGCGCCCATGTCAGTAATACAGCATGGGGGCAGAGGCTAACAAATTCCCTTATTTGCATAGGGTACACCCCCCTGTAAAGTGGGAACGCCCTCTGAAGGTAGCGCTAGTGCTTTAAGTGCACCAGCGCTATTGGTATTACTGAAGGGGACGCACAAGCGTCTGCCCCAACTTCTGTAATACCAAATATCCGGGGGGCGCATAGCAGGCCCAAGCGCCCGTTGCGCACCCAGGGCCCCTACTACAATACGGACTTTGATGCGCAAAACTACCTGGTTACGATTCCCAAAGTTTAAGCTGCCATACAGTTTAAGTGTCCACATTCACTTTGCGGTTCATACACCACCCCCTTTGAGGTGTTGTTCATATTTGATCATTGGTTAGCGACCGCCACCGTGGTTGCAACAGCATTGATACATTCTATTGCAACTCCCACATTGGAAGCGCACTCCCTTCATGGCTCTCTCTATTTCTTATGCGTAATTGCTCGTAAAGCTTATTCTGAGTTGGCAAGAAATTTCGGACACATAAAAGGAGTTTTATGCTTTGTCAAAATGTGTTGAGTGGTGCCAAGCCTGAGTTATAGGCTTTGCTGCCTCAAAGAACTTTAGTACATGAGACCCTAGATCTGGTCATATTTTTATTGCAAAATTTAGCTTTCCTGTTGCACATCAAATAATTCCTGAGAAGACATTGTACTTTAATATTGTATTCTTACTCTTCTTACCATATCTGAATCTCGGATCCCGCCCGCACCCGCACACGGTATCACATGACTCCCCCCTCTCCTTCCTGCCCTCCCCCCCCCCTTTTTTTTATTTTTATTATATCATATCAGTAGGATATTCTCGAAAGGTGTAAATCCACTGGTTTCACTTTGTCCAGTCCTATTTGATGCACATAGCCAGGTACCCAATACTTCTGTCGCTTCATATGTCTGTTGTTCTCTCATGCCTTTATCATCAGTATCTGTACGTACCACATTATTGTACACATTATGCAACTATCGGATGTTGAAACTTTTCCTTCTCTCTCCTCATTTCTTCTGTATTTCTTTTCATTATCAAAACCAATAAAATGTATTGAACACAAAAAAATATTGTATTTGAAAATATGTGATTGTGCGAATTGAAGTTCATATATTGCCCTGTCTCCTTTCAGGCTGTGGAACGTCGCCCTCACAGATGTTACCCTTGGCATGTTGATTGGCGCCTTGCACCTTTGTACACACCTGAAGTAAGTGCGTTTGAAGTACAACAACATAGAACGCTACAAGTTCCTCCCCTCTCGAAATGTCACAAAAGGGATCTTGTGGGTTCAGCTTTGTTTGCCCCAGTACTTTTGTTTTCAATTGGATTTTTGTATACTAGCCATGACTGTAACTTCAATTTTAATTTATATCTCATTTGAAAAGCCAATCACGAAATCATAAAGCCTTAATTTTGATAAAACTAGCCAATTTTTATATTAATCACTGTTCTACGAGCTTCTCTTATATGGATAGCCATGGATTCCTTGACTCGGTCTCCTTCACAGCTCATTTCCATCTGTGGCTGGGGCTTCAGTGAGACTTTATCTTTAAGTATTCCTGTTTGTGGCTTTCCATGGACATGTCATTTCTGTACCTCATCTTGTTAGGCTGGTTGTTCAATTTGTATGGCTGTGCTTGCCTGCTTAGTTTGCTATATGTACTACAACCCAAACTCGCGGAATATTGCAGATTGTTGGGAACATTCTCTTTCGGCCTTAAATATATGTTTAAAGTTGGTAATAATTTAAATTACGCCTGCTACAAAATCAGTAAGAATCCAGGCAGGCGAAAATGGCTTTACCACACTGTATTTCTGTGCCAAAAATGTGAAGAAATGCTCCTGCAGTAACTCACCATCAGTGCGCGGGAAGTGGATACAAAAATTCGTGGTTAGCTTTTTAAAATTATGAACACCCACAAATGTTTACTTTTGTGGGCACCCACAAACTCTAATCCTAAAATGGTTGGAGATGTTCTCCATAAAAAGCTGGAGTAACTCCCTTTCTAGAACTGGAAGGGTAACAGCTGATTTACAAACTTAGAGGAGATTTAAAAGCAGGGGTTTCTCAATGGAGAAAAAGAAAAGAAATGTCACCGGGTGCCATTTTTCCCAGGCTATGCCATGTAGAATACCACACTGGGGAAATGGAATCCCAAGAAATATGTCACATGGCATTTTCGCACAAGTAGCGCCTGGTAATCTGCCCCTGGCGCTGCCTCCCAGGTATCCCACTAGTAATGCCTGTGATTCCACCCATTTCGTAGAAGTACTTTTATTGGTGTTGATTAACTATTTGTTTTTAATGTCCCTGCAGTCTCGGAGTATCTATCTATTGTTTATTCAATAGGGTCTCAGGAGAGGAAAACAAATCTTAGGTTTGAAGAGGAGGCTGCTGTAGAACCTTGTGGGTCCAAGTCAGACCCTCTACATTTGATGTGCAACTTGTCTAACTGATTCCAATGTCACTGATACATAGGGTCATTATTTGCTATAAACATATATTTACAGGTGAAAATTGTGCCATTACGCCTGTTAGCTAGCCACGGATGTATACTTGGTATGCAGATATGCATTTACTACCGCTTAGTTGTATGCCACATCTGGGCCCAATTAGGCATCAGCAAACCCCATGCCAGGAGTGGGAAGTGGGAGGATCAATGGCTTATTTTCCTTGCGAGTTTTTCAGTACATTCAGACACGTGAGTTTGTGGGCGTTTATACACTGTTTCCCGACACTTTCTCGCTCTTAAAATGGGCTGAAATGTCCTCGGCCTTTGGCTCCAGTAAATACTCTTCCAGGTCGAGGCAGAAATCAGAAGTTTCTCCAAGGGGAGAAGAAATGTCTCCACTGGGATTTTTTGTTGTTGTAAAAAATAGAAAAACAATAAAATCATAAAAATTTGCTTTTGCACAGCAGATCACATTTCCTGAAGGCAGATTTGTACTATTAGTATTGTATCCCTTGGCAAATGGCAATTCTAAAAAATGCCTCCTAATATTCCCGGTAGTATGCTGGGAAAGATCGACTGGCACAGGTTTCCAGGTAGACAAGTGGGAATGCTTAAGAATTCAAGACAATTAATGTCCCTTTCAGTTTCCTATTAACGTAATTCGTAAATTGAATCTCTGAGAACTTTGTCACTTAATTGGGGGTCTGTTCATTAAAACTGTTTAGTCATTTGCACCCCATACTTTTATTGTAACTCCCTAGTGCAAGATTAAAAACAAATGGACAGGGCTTTTAGGATTCTCCAATTCTTTTATACTAGATTCTTGTTCAATCCGCTGGTCTGATCTGTAGGCCTAGGGATGAATAAATATATATTTAAATTAAGCCCAAAACACCAGGCACAGACTCCAGTTTGTTGCTCACTACATTTATAATTAAGTAAACAGTTCAGTTCAAAAACTTTATTGCGGTTAGTTTTATCCATAAAAACACATACAAATACAATATACAGTTTTCAAACATATCACAGATATTTTAAGATCAACTGATATATAAAATACATCATCTTAAATTCATCAAAGTGGGAGAGGTAAAATATTAAAACTGTAAAAATTTAAATTAGGCTACAAATACATAACAATTATAAAATATCCCTTGATGGACTCCTTCACTCCCTACGTCTCTACACTGGAGCTAGGTAAATGTATTTACCAATTTTAACTGAGCAAATTCCTTCGAGCTAACCACATTGAGTATAAGAACTTTGCTACAGTGGCTACTATCAATGTGTTGGTGTCAGATTTTAAGATCCTAAAAAACACAAGGTAGTTCTTAATTCCCAAGTTGTTACACAACTGGATTATCCACTTTCTCCGAATATTGCCATAGGCCGGACAGAAGAGGGTAACATGAAGAAGAGTTTCATCCTCTATTCGACAGCCTGGGCATGGGCGTGCAGGACCCCCCGTCCACCTGTCAGTCATTGAATATAAAGGCAGGGTTCCGTATCTGAATTGAAGATATAGCTTCTTCGCTAAAGTAGGATGTATGGCATCTATCTCCTGTTCAAAGCTATAATATGACTTATAATCCAGGAAGGCATCAGTTAGACTTAAAGGTTTAACTGAGGAATATACTTTCCTCAGATTAAAGTCTTTTATAGTGTGAGACAGGGTTTTCTTAGAAATAGCTGAGCAGGAGGCCTCAGGATTGGACCAGAGATTCTCGTGCCCAATCGAGTTAAAAGACTGCCTTACAAAGGATAACCAGGGAATCCTGCCTGCACCTAGAGAGGCCATCACCACCTTTAGTTCCTCCTTATACCTCGCCAACTCGGGAGTACTCCACAGCCTCCTCCAATAAAGGAGAGGGCGTGAGGCGATGGCATCTGCGATCGGGCGGATATTCAAATCTAGCCTGAGCGGCACTAGCAGAGTGTTTCTTGGTAAAGTCAGGATTTGCCTGATAAAGTTGTTTTCTGTGATGGATAGCTCATATGATGATAAGTGCCCCCAGAGTTCCACCCCGTAAAGGGATGAAGACCTAGCTTGGGCTTTAAATATTTCAAGTGGGGCCCTTACTATTTTTTACACACAGTTTTTGGGGACTTTTAAAATCCCCCCTACGGCCTGGGTTAATCTTAGATTGGCCTTGGCCATTTGAGGACCCCACCCCATTTTATCATTCAGCGATAGACCAAGGTAGTCAAAAATTGGGACCCTTTCTAGAGGTCTGCCTTCCATCGTAGGATGGGGACAATTAATGGTGGTAGCGTTAAATACCATGTACTTGGTCTTATCGATGTTAACCACCAGGTTTCTTTTCTTCCAAAAGTTGGTGAACTGGTTCAGCACCCGCTGCATGCCCATTGGCGATTTAGAAAGCAGCAGGGTGTCGTCCGCAAACATTAATGCGGGAAATCTTTGGGAAGCCAGTTTTGGGGAATCAATGTCTTTAATAGTGAGGAGGTCTTCTATAAGCCCATTGAGAAAGAGGGAGAAGAGGGTTGGGGCGAGCACACAACCCTGCCTGACCCCCTTCTCCACCGGGAACGGCTTTGTTAATTGGCCATATTTGCCAAAGCGAACTTTGGCAAAAGTGCCTTTGTGGAGATGTTTAAATTGGTAGCATAAGTATGGTGGAACCCCCATGGCTAGTAAGATGGTCCAAAGCTGGTTCCTGTCCACCATATCAAATGCGGACTTCAGGTCCACGAAAGTTAAATATAGGCTACCCCCATCCAAGACAACATGCTTCCAGTAAAGAACCTGGAGCCGGAATAATTGGTCAATTGTTGACGTTTTGGGTCTAAAGCCCGCCTGTAGCGGAGATAAAATATTATTATCGTTGATCCAGTCCTGTAAGCGTTGTAAAAGAAGCCTAGCATAGATTTTGTGGCTCACATCAATAAGGCTGATAGGCCTATAGTTTGATGGTTCAAGTGGTGAGCCCTTCTTATAAATGGGGATTATCTCCGCCCCCAGCCAAGTACATGGGAAAGGTAGCCCCTGCAGAATCGCGTTGTATAATAATAAAAGGTATGGGACCCAGATTATCGGTTCATCTCTAAAGAGGTCGCCCGGAATCCTATCCAATCCCGGAGCTTTATTAGGTTGCAGGCTAGATACAGCCATTTGGACCTCAGCCAAAGAGACCAAGATTCTTCAGGGATGTTTGGGTCGATCGTGGACTTGCCTTCTGGTTTCCCGGTGTGAGCGAGATTTCAGAAGGTCCTTGGATCTTTTGCCACAAGTGCAGATCTAATGACTTGCCATCGTTCTGCTTCCCACTCTGATTTTGCATTAAAAATGATTTGCTTATATGCTTGCCTGGCTTTGGTTACAAATACCTTATTACCTTGTTTAAGTGCCAGAAGCAGTGCACACTTCGCAACCCTACAGCCCCTATTAAACCAAGGGTTTCTTTCCCCTTGCGTTCTAGGCTTAATGGAGGTTGTTTTATAAAAACAGTTCGCCAATGTTGGGTCCTTATGTATTCCAGAAAGGTCACTTCCCACACCATTTTTAGAGGGGATATCAATAGTTAAATTTGCCCTTTCTAGCAGGGGAATTAAACTCAAATACATTTTAGCCATATTTTCGGTGGACAGTTTCATAGTTGCCCATCGGATTCTCCTCCCTCCTTGAATTATTCTGATGTCACTAGTTGGAGAGGTTTCCCTATCTTGGCCCTTTTTGGTCAAGTGAAGGTCCATCTCTATAGCCAGGGGATTGTGGTCACTTTCCGTGCGGCTGATTATGTGAAAATTGAGAATTCTAGGCCAGAATGCCATACTGACCATAAAGTAATCAGTTACGGAAGAGTGCCCCATTCCACTATAGGTAGACTGCCCTGGACTGTCCCCCTGAAATCGCCCATTGCAAGCTCTAATAGAAAAGGAATAGGTAAGGGAAGTTAACTGAAGTGCCAAAGCTGACCAATATTTCACTGGGTAGATATTTGGAGTGGAGACTAGCCAAGTTTCGTCTTCTTCTGTTGTAATCTGGGAGACACCATTAAGTGGCTCGAAGTGACAATTAAAGTCTCCACCAATCAGCAGTACAACTTCACCCGGGAGAGACTGTAATAAAATGTTCAGGGAGTCTAAAGTCTGGGAGGTTCCTCCTGATCGAACTGGCCGTGAATAGATATTAATAAGTGCCAGTTTTGGTGTTTTGGTATGGGACATAAGGATACTTGTCAGATCAGAACTGTTAGTGTCAATTCTTTTCATCGTGAATCCAAGGTGGACACCTTCCCATATGCACAACCCCCCGATGGTCTGCCTCTTGGGCCCTTTGTAGCTGGCTCCATATAGGTAACATATCCCAGTCTGTGCATGGGATTAAGGGCCCAAGTTTCCTGGAATAGGCAGATCCCGTGAAGATCTACAAAAGCGCACCAATCAGGGATTTCTAAGTTGGCAGCAAGACCCGCTATATTCCACGATAAGATTTTTAGGTTTCCATTTTGGGGGGACGGCCTAGATTCCATATTGTCCCGATGACCCAAGCTATTGAATCCCCCCTCTATAGTGCTGGGCACCTGTTGGACTAAATCAAGGTGTGAGGACAAGCTTTGAGCAAGGAGTACGACATTTTGGGGCTTATAAAGTATGGAAATTGGTAGAGTAACCACGGTCTACCTCGAGGCTAGGGGCGATTTTTCCCCATCATGGAAGCATTCTTCAGTGGTAAGTGGGTTGTCCAAAAACCCTGCTGTCCCCCCCTGCCTTACCATCCCATAGTCTGCTGGTAAGGGCAGTACTTGGAAGAAAGAGGGCATTTGTGGTCAGTCCACCTGGTCCAGTAAACTAAATTTATTGTTAACTGGAAAGCCTAAGATATCGTCACTCCCCCTCCATCCCCACATGCCCTCTTCGTGGCACCAGGTATCTTCTTGTGGATACCATTGGTCAAAGTTCCCGATGTCATAGGTATGGTGTGATTTGGCTGGTGGATAGAAGTAGCTTAGATTTAGCGTTTTAATAGTTGTGGCTGAACTATTAAAACGACTACTACACACATGATCAATTACCCTGGTGTTCTGGAAATTTATAACTACACAATCCCCAACCACGTCTTTCCGGTTTGGACCCACCCACCCAACTCTTCTAACAAACAGAATCTTACTTTGGACACTACTTGGCAAGGGTCTACATTTATTCAACCAATGAATTGATTTGTTTTTGAGTTCCATAAATGATTCTAGTCTGTTAGGTGCCAGCTTAGGGACCCCATGGTTAAAGACAAAAATGGTTCCGTCGGGTGAATCAATTGCTTTTACGTGAAGGCTAGGTTAGCTCATAACAGAAGATAACAAATTTTAAGAGAAAACCTCTCTGACAACAAATAAAATTCAAAGTATTTTTATGAAAGAACAAAGTCACATTAAAACACCGGAATTACTTCATTCCATTTCAATTATAAGTGAAAAAGTGACTATTGGTGAACAAGGTGAATAGTGCAACAGTTTCAGTGACACTTATTTACAAATATTTACAAAGTTTATACAAGGAAGAATGGGCGAGGGGAAAGGTTGGTCGATCGAGCGACCGCGAGAAATGAAAGCCGGTTCCCTGCTCTATTGGAAAGTGTTTCTCCATGTGAGATTGACCTATTGGCCTACGCACAGCGTGTGACTGTCGCCTCCTGTGTATCCGGAAATCAATACAACCAAGTCACCCCCCCCCTTCCCCCTGTACCACCCCCCCCCCTTGTCTTGATAAAGATCCGCGTGACCACCAACCGGGGCACATTAGGATCGAAACGTCGACGCACAGTACTGGTCAAGAACCCTCCGGGAACAGGCACAGTCACCATCTGTCTCCTTGGAGTATTAACTCAGAACTCTGACCGCCAAAAATCTTTCCCCTCGCCCATTCTTCCTTGTATAAACTTTGTAAATATTTGTAAATAAGTGTCACTGAAACTGTTGCACTATTCACCTTGTTCACCAATAGTCACTTTTTCACTTATAATTGAAATTGAAATGGAATGAAGTAATTCCGGTGTTTTAATGTGACTTTGTTCTTTCATAAAAATACTTTGAATTTTATTTGTTGTCAGAGAGGTTTTCTCTTAAAATTTGTTATCTTCTGTTATGAGCTAACCTAGCCTTCACGTAAAAGCAATTGATTCACCCGACGGAACCATTTTTGTCTTTAACCATACATACCCAGGTTCTGAGGGACACAGGGTTACCCCTTTTTGGTACAAACAAGCTTAGGGACCCCAGTAAGGACGACCACATAGGGAGGGCTCTCAGGAGGTAAGTCAATGCGTGGTGGGTCGGGAGAGCAATGGTTGGCCCTTGGTCGATTTGAGGGAACTCTGCCTGGGGATTTTGGCTTAGTTATTCCTGAGGATGGAACTTTGCTAGCAGATATGGGCACAATAATACTTGGGCTGTCACTGGGTTGTTGTGTGATAGTCGCAGGCAATGGGTTGGAGGGGCAAGTAGTTAGGGGCTTAGGGTGTGGTGGCGGGGCCTCCACGGGAGCGTTTGGAACTTGGACTCGAGCTTTAATAACAAAAAGTTATTTTACGTAGTCTGTATTTTTCGCAAGTAAGTCCTCCATTTTCGCCAGTTTTTTTTCAATGGATTTTAATCTTTGCTCCAAAGGCTGTATAAATGATGAGAGAACCGAACTCAATTTTCCCACCATGAGGTCTGCATTAGAAATGCTTAAAGATGCAGGTGCAGAGTCAGTTCGGGCCTCGAGAGGACACGGTGGGGGGACCGGAGACTCGCTAAGCTCGCCTTGCTCTACAGTTGGTGATTCAGTACAGTTGTTATGTTTAGACTGTTTTGGTTTTCTCCCCCGTAGTCGGGCGCCCGTCCGCTTCCGTTTGGGAACTGAGCCTCCTTTATTAATACTGAGTTCAGGAGGAGTTATGGGTCGTTCTGAATGTACGGTCGCCCTATGGCATACCCGCCCAGGTAAAGGTTGATTGGTCAAGTCCTCTGTGCTCGAAGCATTAATAGAGGGGATAATTATGTTCCCAGGGGACCCTTCTATTGCAGTTGTTTGTGGGAGTGCCCCCGGGGAGCACGCCTGGGCTAGAGGACCCAGAGATTATCTCTTCAGAAACACCGGGTCCTGTGACATCCGGCGTTCCATCATATCAATCTCTCGTTCCAACACTGATGAGGCCCTCATTATAAATTGGTCCAATGTCCCAGCTACATGCCCTATGGGTGTAGGTTTCATACTCCTACGGGCCGCCATACGAATTAGAAAATAAGGAAAGGGGCTGTCAGTACTCACAATTTGCAACGGGCGTTAGAGAATGGGCCCGGTCCAGTCTCTTCCGGTCTGTAACGGGCTAGAAAGGGCCCGCCCTTGGCCCGGGCTTTGCCCGGCTCGTCCCGCGACGCGGAGGTGTGCGCTTCTAAATGCGCCTCCTGGCGCTGCTGGCGCGTCACTGATGCGCGCCGCCGCTGATGATGCCGGGGAGTGTAGTCCCGGGGCGGCGGCGCGGGTAGTGGTGGCATCCGGTGGCGGTGGAGTAATTCTTTGGCCCCCAAAGGATGACTGCGTCGGACAAAGTGCTCCACAGCAAAGGTAAACAACTCAGTCTGCCATGATGTGTTTCGGCTGATAAAAATGGCGTTGTTTAGATACAGGCGGCGCCTTTTTAGAAACATATTTATAGTGCCATGTGACTCGTAGATATGAAAAACTACATTCGACATTAAATCATACATGTTACACTGCTCAGAAAATGTAATTACAATTTTATTTCAATTAATCTGGCAATCGTATTGTTAATGACTCATTTGACAAACAGCTGTAATGCAAATTATTAAAACAAAATTATTACAACAAACATATTTTACAACCCTTTCGTTTTTTTTATGGTAACAATACCTGAGTTGCAACACAAAAAGTTGATGGACGGAATGTTGAACATTGTCAAACATTCACCCCCATTCACAGATTTGGGTTTAATCCATCGTTGTTTTGCTCACCACGCCACCCCAGTTCAGACATAGCCATATGCAAATCAGTCTTGACCCTGTGCCTCATGGGAACAGTCCAGACCGAACTGCCAGGCCATGTCTTCCCTGGACAGGATTCAAGCATCCTAGAACCGGTTTCGGGCTTTCAGCCCTCATCAGCCAGGATAGCTTAACTCCAGTGGCGTAGTGAGCACAGGACCCAATCCTGGGCATACCCTTTCCACTTGGGGTGAAAATGAAACACAAAAAGTTGATGGAGGGAATGTTGAACATTGTCAAACATTCACCCCCAGTCACAGATCTGGGTTTAATCCATCGTTATTTTGCTCACCACGCCACCTCAGTTCAGACATAGCTATATGCAAATCAGTTTTGACCCTGTGCCTCATGGGAACAGTCCAGACCAAACTGCCAGGCCTTTTCTTCCCTGGACAGGAATCAAGCATCCTAGGACCGGTTTCAGGCTCTTTTTATCGTTTTGTGTTGCGACAATACCTGAGTTGTCAAACAGCTGTAATACAATTTATTATAATTATGTACTTTAAATAATCAATTCTACTACAGATGTCAATTGTGACAATTCATTAATGCCACAAAGTTATTGATCACCTTCAACAGGGCAATATACCAATTACCAAACAAATGCCATTATCAGAAGAAATTACGTCAACCATATCTCATGTCAAAATAAATATGCAGTAAGGATTTTGCCCAGGAAAGGCTAGTGGGAAATGGGCTAATATTTAATAAGAATGAGTTAGTCCAACTGTTTTTTAGGAGTGGACCACTACCACCATTTTCCATAAATGTGGTACCCGGCCTTCCAACAAAGATTGATTACAAACCGTTCGAAGTGGAGGGAACTCTTGTTTTGCCAGCAACTTCCATACTTTAGGTGATAGTGGATACAGTGGTGGCTATTTCCAATAAAAAGTGGTTGGGCAGCGTGGAGGGAAATAATTTTAAAAAAGGACTTACCTGTCACTGTCAGGGTCCAGCTTCTTGTACGAGCGCAGTCCATCGAGCCACACTGCACAGGCCCCCACCCAATCCAAACGCTGCTCTTATGTTATTACCCTGTTTATGTACGACAAGGGAAACCCATGGGTGATAAAGGACCAGGGGTGCGTGTATTTATAAAGGAACAACAGAAGGAACTGATACAGGAAGTATCCGTTATAGGGATACACTGAAGCCCATGTTTGGTATCCAAATTGATTTGTCATAAAACTTTATTCAGCACAGTAAATAAACAATGGCAGAGAAGAATAGGGTCAAATAAGACTTGGAAGCCCCTGCATATGAGGCATGTCCTAAATAAATGTTTATGACAAATCCATTTGGAAACCAAACATATGCTTCAGTGTTTCCCTATGTCTATCTCTTTGGCTGTACACTCTTCGTAAGGGACTGTTGTTGCTTAATAAAAAATCATGCTATTAAAATAGCATGAGAGAAGTGATGGGATTGGTCTGATCAGGCTGGTTTGATGCCCGCTCCGGGACAGGGAGTCTGGGCCTCTTCTCCACCCTTCTGTGCAACACAGCTGGGTTGGAGAAATGTAAGTGTGCATGTGGGTTTGGTTGTCCTATGGAAGCTGGCCAAACCAACATGCGCACTTGAAGTGCCCAACTCTCCTCCTCCCTGCTGCTGACCATACAGGATGGCCCTGCCCCACCCTAGACCCAGGCCACTCGGCAGATTAGGCTCAGTCAGGGAAACATAACATAATAATAAACTGTTTCTTTATTATTACTTTTTTCTTCTGCTGGCTCTGAGCAGTGGGGCGACGCTCCTCCACCATAACGGAGGAGCCGCTACTGATTTATGGATCCAGAGGAGAGCCTGAGAAGATGGGCAAAGCCTCTATCCTAAGGTAATCCAAGGTCATTGTGCCAAAGGATTCTAAATTATTCGGGTGGAAAGTCAAGGTCCCACTCTGTGAACATCTGTCATTCTGTAATGAGCTACATGGAGTCTCAGAAGCTGAATATCGGAAATGATTGCATAAACCTTGTTATCAAAAAAGTCCACCACATTATCACAAAAAGCTGGCAAAGGCATAATATCTAGTTTGGAATAATTTGGTTCGGCAAACTCGTGTGTGATTTCAGAAACCCATTTTTTTCTACTTGGACCCTCTAAAATAGCCTTAGCGTAATAGTCCTTTGTAGTGCACACGCATTTTTGACAGGCGTTTAATGCTTCCCTAAGATGTTTCTTACCCTCCAGTAAGGATTGCCTGCGCCATTTCCACTCTAGTTTCTGGTACGCCAATATGGCTATTCTCAAGGACTCTGACTACCAAGGCGCAGAAGGCCTCTTGGGAGATCTAACGCTTTTCAAGGGCAATATCTTATCTAGAGTGCCTGTTACTCAGAGCTGATATGCACTATAGTTATCATTCACCGGACACCTAATACTTAGCAGTATCGGTGACCTTACTATCAGTAAGATGCTCTAATTTGAGCCATGCTCTTCGGGTTGGTATCAGTTTGGCCTCATAGCCTGGGGATATTTAAGCATGCCGGCCTACATAAAATGACACCAAATCATGGTCTGTGACGACATTAATATGTTTTTGCTAATTTGTTTGCGCAACTGTTCTCATGTAAAGTTAGCATTCGTGGCACCATTTTACGTTTAACTGCCATTTTGAATCATGTCTTCAGCTGCGTATTTCCTTCTCGAGAAGCAGGCTGTGGAAAGTTACAATTCTTCAAGGTTAGGCCTTGCTCTGCTAATAAATACACTGTTCTTATTAACACATTCCTTTACCATAGATTGAGGCTTTCTCCCACTAGTCTAGTGGTAGGCACTAACAGATTGACCTTGGCATAGAGATAATGTGTGCCCGGCCTCAGAGTCACAACTCATCTTACTGTACTTCTTTGTTTTAGCTGCACCTGCTAGTAGAATTCCATTATGGACAGGACTTTCTTGGTTCAGGAATAATGTATCTCTAAGTTTGCTGAAGTCAGTCCCCCTGCAGAAATCCTAGGAAGCTGGTCAGACTGGACTCCGCTCGAGTTTATCTGAATAAAAATATACTTGGTTTGTATTCTCTACTGTCTGACCGACTCTTCATTTGTATGGAAGGCTAAGAGGTGGTCGTGAGTGTCCCGGGTGGCCCTAATCGGGTCACTTCCAAGTTAAAGTCCGCGTTCTAAGGGAGGGAGCAAACATGTGAGCCAACATATGTCCAAACGTCTGTGCGAGTCCTGGAACTAACTCCTGTAATCCTAAGGTCTCAGGAGAAACCAGTAAGTCCTTGGTATACATGGCCAACTCCCTCTCTGCCCAAATGTTAAAATCACCCACATTGAAAAGATTCGAATGCAAAGGGTCAGTGAGGTGATAAAACCTGTGGATTAGTGCACAGAGACTGGCTAAGAGCCGGGCGGGCTATCAGCCTGCCCACTCAATGAACCCTGCACTACATTAACTTGCCACACGCTTGAAAGCAACAATGTAATCATATCAGGCCCTCACCCCAGACACCTATGCGTGGAAAACGTATTTAGAAATAGTTTACTTTAGCCAAATCCAGGGTGCATGCAGGTGTTTGATGAAACAATGTTTTACCTCACAAGGGCCCCTAGTGTGGGGTTTTAAAGGATCCAATAACAGGGGTTACCAGCTTTATTCAAAGTCGGGTTTTCAAGTTTTCCCCCGGGGACTCCATTTCTTAAACGCAGCCATAACCTCTGGGTGAGACTCCGGCGGAGGATGACGACTCCCCAGGAGAATCATGCGTGGTATTCCCCATTCTCTGGGAAATGCCTCGTTTCTCAGTGGACTCTCCTATATCTGCACACCTACCAAGTGACTCCTCGCAGTGGCTATTCTTCACCTTTGCCACTCAATATCATGGCTTCCATTCGCTCTGTCCCTTGTTTTGAATTCTTTTAAACCGGAAGCTAAACCGTTAATGATAAAGATGCGAAGAAAGCAGTTAATGCCCGCGCCTAGAAAAGGCACTTTATGGATTGTGTGATCTGTAACAGAGCATGCATTACTGCGGTAGAATTCCTATTTTGTAAGAGCTGTCAACTGCAAAACAATGTGCTGGATAATTAATATATAATGAGAATAATAAAATGTGAGTAATACAAATTGTACTTAAAAGGTGTAGTCATTGTTGAAAATAGTGTTTCTTCGATCTATGCAATTTTATGTAAAAAAAAACATTTTTAGGTGACGGTAGGCCTGGGCGGTAAATTCCGTTCCGCTCGCAGAATTTGGGTAATTTCATGCTCCGAGGAGAACGCGGAAAACGCCAAAAATTCTGCGATCCGCGGTTTCTCTGATGTTTTGGCTTGTTCGCGCTTTTAAAATGCGTGTTTGTGAGATATTTCCTCCCAAGCAGGAAAAAAGCACCGTGAACGGGCGGAACAAGCAATTCTGCGTGTTCGCGGAACTCTGCATGCTCACAGAGATTTTTAAACATTTTGCGGAGCTTTGCGTAGCATGACTACGCAAATTCTGCCCTCATACATGTTTTTAACAAAGTCTTTGTACGAAGATTAAGCACCCTTTTACGAATTCCTCATTGACTTGGCAGGGGGCACCAGGGCAGACTTGAGTGATTCTGGACGGTTTCGCCCCATGAGTTAATAGGATCATTAGTTAAAGTCCACAGCCTGGGCCCAGGTTCCAGAGTTATTGGTTCATTTTGCACTGGTTTTGCCCTGTCACAGGGAGTTTAACACTCACATTCACTACTTGCTCTGAGAAGATGTAAGTGAGAGTGGGGGGCACAAGGCAGGGCGTTGTGAAACCCCCGCTTTAGCAGCTATTGCCAGGTGAGGTCCTCGATCGACCTCTTCTGCCTGCAAATCGACAGACAAAAGCACATTGTTATCGCTGGAATATAGCAGCAAGAGAGGAGCAAGAAAAAACACAGCAGGGAAAATAGAAGAGGGAAAGAAAGAAGGTATACTGGAAGGAAGGGGGAAAAGAAGAAAGTGCGGATGAATGAGTATGTGGATAAATGAGTGGGTGAAAGTGTGAGTGAATAATAGGTGGATGTGAAGGTGAAATGATGGCAGCATAAAGGAATGGATGGATGGGCCAATGGATAGGTGGGTTAACAAGTGAAGGGATGGATGGATAAGTGGGTAAAAAGATGAGTGAAGGGATGGCAGCGTGGATGAATGAATAATGGATGGCAGGGTGGATGGAAGGGCGGAATATATGGATGCGGAAGAGTGCATGGGTGGATGGATAGATGACAGAGTGGATGAATGGATAGATGGATGGCAGAATTGATAGATAAATGGTTGTGGATGGATTTATGGCAGAGTGGATGGATGGCGTAGTGGAAGAGTGCATGGATAGATAGTAGAGTGGATGGACGATTAGATGGATGGATAGATGGATGGATGAATGGCAGAATTGATGGATGAATGGTAGTGGATGGATTGAGGGCAGAGTGGATGGGTAGATGGATGGTAGAGTGGATGAATGGCAGAGTGGAAGAGTGAATGGATAGATAGAGTGGATGGATGGATGGATGGCAGAATTGATGGATGAATGGTAGTAGATGGATTGATGGCTGAGTGGATGGTTGGATGGATGTTAGATTGGATCAATGGATGATGGCACAGTGTAGGGATGAATAGATGTCAGAGTCAGTTCAGTTCAGTTCAGTTCAACTTTATTCAGATACGATAGTACCCATAAAAGCACAAATCATTAATACATCACAAACAATCCATTCAGATATAAAAAGAAAAATGTTCATGTATCTAAAGTGCATAGTGCAAAGGACAAAGCCATAATTTTTATATAAAACAGTAAAAACAATTCCCAATTTGTATCACAGATGCTCAGGGGTCCATCATAGACCTACGTGTTCGGATCGCGATTTTAAAGAAAGTGCTAGTGCGAAAAATCAATTAAACATCATCTAAACTTAATATACACTGATATGCTACATCCAGGGTAATCGGTCTTCTCTTCTTAAAATATGGGTAGAGAAACTGCTTAGAGAATTTAAAATAGTATTTACAAAAGAATAAAAAAATGTATAATAGATTGCTCACTCCTCTCGTCACAAGGGGAAAAGTTTTGATTAAAATTTGGGCTATATCCAAGTGGAAAAGAAAGTGCAAATCTAATTGTGCCTGCTCTTAATCTAAACAATAGGCTCCTCTCCCAACGACTCATGGCTAAGGTCAAACTCTCCCAACGACTCATGGCTAAGGTCAAATACATATGAAGCGGGTGGCAATGCTGTTCAATAACCATATAGTTGCGCACAAGTGTTTTCCCTGACTCCACAACGTCCCGTCCTCTGTTGTAAAGGGAGTATAAAGCGTCCCGCAATTCCTTTTTTGGGACAGCTTCCGCTAAGGTGGGATCTAGGAAGAGGTACTCTCTTTTAACACTACAAAAACTTTGAAGCACGCCTCTTAGCCATGGAATTTCCAGTCCTTTATAGCATTTAAGGCAGTCAGTAATAATCTGTCAGGTATGCCGCTTCATTTTTCCACACTGATATCCAAAAAAGTGCAGGTCGGGCACAAATAAAACCAGGTATAAAATTAATGTTGAGCTCCTTATGACATATATTGAGGGGTCGAGATTGGGATACTCAGCAGTTTCCTACAAAACCTGTTTTCCTCCTGTTGAAAACCTACAGGTTTGACTGTTCCCCAGATCTCAGCACCGTATGTGGCCACCGGAGTGCACTGAAGTTTATAGATTTTCTGAACTGCTAGGAGAGCCCCAGTAGTCTTAGGACGAGGCAGGCTCAAGATCGAATTGATGGCCTTTGAGAACTTGCTCCTGGAGTGAGCTAAATGCTCACTCCAGGAGCCGTTCACAGGAAAGGCCAACCCCAAATAAACAAATGTTCATACACAGGTCAATTTTTGGCTATCTATTGTAATAGTGCTTAACTCACGCTTCCCTGGCCCACTACACATTAAAAAGGATTTCTTAAAATTCACCCGTAAGTCCAACTCTTTCATGTAATTATTAAAATTTTCGACCAGGAGACGCAGAGAATTTGGTGTGTGGCCTATAAGGACCGCATCATCTGTGTAAAGGAGCACAGGCATGGGCTTCCCATTTATATAGGGGACATCTTGGGTGGCCATTTTCAAGGAGCTATTCAGCCCATTGCTGTATATAATAAAAAGCAGGGGGGCCAAGACACAACCTTGTCTGACCCCCCTGCCTACATCAATGGTCCCCGAGACCTCACCTCCCGTGCCGAGCCTTACTTGTGCCTGGAGGTCTTTATGTAAATACGCTAAAAAATGTACTAATGGCTCATCCAACCCTTCCTGCCAAAAGGATTGTCCACAGCTTTGCCCTTTTCACTAAGTCAAAAGCTGTGGACAAATCCATGAAAGCCATATAAATAGGAGACCTTCTTGCGATAGTATATTTCCCCACAATTAGATTTAGGTTGAGACATTGTTCAATTGTTCCAACCTTACCCCTGAAGCCCAGCTGACATGGATATAAAATAGCATTCACTTCTGTCCATGCAAACATTTTGTTGTACAGGACTCGTCCTAAAATTTTGAGGGTATTATCTATTAGGGAAATAGGCCCATAATTACATGGAAGAGATCTATCTCCTTTCTTAAAAATCGGGACTATTATACTCCTAGCCCAAGTGCTGGGTAATTTAGCCACAGTTAGACTATTAAAAACATTCAGGAGCAAAAGGGCCCAAAAGTTCGGATTCCACTTGATTAGATCAATAGGGATCCCCTCTGGCCACGGCGCTTTGTTACCTAAGCTCTGATTGATGGCTTTAACAACCTCTAGAATACTTATTTCTATAGGTACAGGGCTGCCTGGAGCATAGGTTGCCTCACTTGATAACGGTGTGGCATACATTTTTGAAAAGTGTTCAACCCATGCATTACTAGAGATGTTGCAGCTAATCGGGGTGGATGTCTGGCCCATGGATCGAAGGTCCCTTACTGTTGCCCAAAAGAGGTTACCCTTTTTTTGGTTGGCAGCCTCGGAAAGTTTTTCCCAGCGTTCACTCAAGAGATCCTTCTTCCTACCTTCTGTCACTTCATTATACTTCTATCTATCCAGTTTGACTTCTATTATACACCTTGGACTAGCTGAAAGTGCCCTGCGTAAATTCCTATTAGCTTTTGTGCATTCATGATTAAACCATCTGGGGGAGCTTGTTATTTGGGAAATGGGTCTGGAAAGAAGGGTTTTAATCGCTTGGCACAATTTACTGAAGTCCTGAATTATCATTACAGGTGAAGATTGCAATGAAAGACAGGAGTCAATAAGGTGCATTTTATCCTTAGCCAGTTGCCCAAATATTTTGGAACTTTCGACCACCTTCCAGTGTAATCCTAAATTGTCAGTTGACAGCATTAAATTTGTAGCCCCACATTCTATCTGGAAAATAGGCCTGGGGGCAGTATTTATCAATATTTTAATAGGGTGTGGTCTCCGAAGTCTGAGGGAATAACTTCGGCTGTTGCTAACTGTTTTTCTATCAGGGGTCATATAAAAACAAAATCTATTGTGGAGCAGCAGCCCCTACCCCTGAAATGTGGATGTTTAATCAAGGTTGTCCCTGCTACCAGATCCATAACATTAGCCAGATCATAAGATCTTATGAACAGGCCAAGTTCTGCACCTCTGCGTGCGGATTGGCCATAAGAGACCAACCCTCCTTCATATTCTATGCCGGGAATTTTGGCATTAAAATATCCCCCCAGAAGAATACCTAAGGGGTCCCCATTATTAGACTGGGTATCCAGGTTCGAAATAAAATCAAAAAGCTTAATGAAACTCTTATTTGGGACTGACTGAAAATCATTATTATAAAAATGTATCAGGTGAAAGTGGATCCGTCTTTTGTAGATCACTACCTAGAGATCTGGGCTGCAAGTTGAGATTGCCTTAAAACTTCCCCCCGTGGCTACATTAATTCCTATGAACAGTCCTCCTGATGGTCTACCCATCCTAGGTATTTGGGGTGCACGCTGAAACAATGGAACCCCTCGATGTATAACTCTTCTGTGGCCCAGGTTTCCTGGAACATGACAATGTCATGCTCCCTAATCATATTTAGCCACTCTTGATTATCAAGTCTGGATCGTAAACCTGCCACATTCCAGCTTATAATACTCAAGGCAGCTCCCTTGCCGCCTCTAGGGGTATTTGTCCTCTCTAGGGGGCTATTGGATCTAGATGGTAAATTAAGTATTGGCCTCTCAGGGGCTTGTGTATTGGATGCCATAACTAATGGTCCATCTTCTGTGTCCAAACTAGAGAGCGCGTGGTACCTATTCATTGGAGGCATGACTGTTTCAATGTTTCTTTTTGTGATTGTGGGTGGTTTATAAAAATAACCCAAAGGGAATGCGCTACTGTCAGTTTGAGGGACTAAAGATTGTTCTCTGATTGATAATAGATGTCAAACCAATTGGGGTCTACTAAAGTTTAAAACGATAGTCTCCATCTATACACTTATTTGATGGGCCAACCCATCCCACTCTTCTGGCCATAATTATTCCCTCTATCATGCGCAAATCGAAGTTCTTATGTTTATGGAGCCGATCTGCCGATTTATTTCGGAGTTCGGACAATGTCTCTCTCTGGCCCACACAAAGCGTGGGAACACCAGTTAAGACAAGCACATAAGGGACAGAGGCTGGTGGGAGATGTAAGACGTCTGGATTGGGATTTGTACCAAAGTTACTAGCTCCTACCTTCGTACCATTAGAACAGGCAGCCAATACTGTACCCTGCTGGGGCGACCTATCTTGGATTCTGCCCACTTTCAGATTGCTTGTGCCATCCGATCCTGCTTCTATTAATGGGGCCGTCAATTATTATGGGGGATACCCCCTTCTTCCCACAGGTTACACATGCTACAGTTTGGGGGGTTACCATAGGGTCCGTTGCTCTTGGGGGTTGTAATACACTATTGAAATTAATTTGTCCATTCGGCGCTAAGTTAGTATCAGTTACTGTTCCCCCGCACCCCCACCCCCCCATTTGTATTGGCTACCATTAAATTGGGTTAGGGCATTTTCTCCCATAATATATCAAGTTTTTTAACAAAAATCTCCATTAAATTGTCCAGTCTTGACTCGAACCCCTCCATCAAAATATCCAGAATTGCGATGCTCAGGTCTACTGCATTGCATCCATTTTCCAGGGTATCATCAGTCTGTGTAGCAATCGAGTTTGTCATCAGGACCTCAACTGTCGCCCCGCTGCCGCAGGAGGCTCCTATATTACATTTTTCGATTTTTGTTTGGATTTGGACTGAGTTCATTTCGCTGCATTTTTCTTTCCCCTAGTTGATGAGGTGGCTGGTGTCCGGCCTCTGGCAGTCTTACTAGAGTTCCCTCGTGTATTGGTAGCAGGAGCACTTAAATTCTGGATTACAGAGGAGGATAAAGGTGGTATGTGTGTATTTGCTATGCCCGGACTTAATGGCACAGGGGATAATCTTAGAATGTCGGATGGAGTTGGATCACCTGGACCCCCAAGTGACAGGCGCAGTTGATGCGAGACAGGATCCAGGGATAATCTTCTCTCAGTTGTCTGTATCTCGTGTATGAGTACCGATTCAGCCCTTATGATAAAGTCATCCAGGGTTCCAACTACCCCTCTCCGCTTACTCATTTTACACAGTGATCTAATAAATTCTTAGAGGGTGGTGACTGAATTAGGACTCTGAGGGCAGGAGCACTTATAAATTAATAAAAGTTTATGAGGTTCACACATTACCTTACTCTTTCGTAGTTTCTTCGACCCCTATGTACAGAGCCAAATGGGGGGGGCCCAGCCAGGCCTCCTTCGGGCCGCCCTTCTCCCGGGCTTCTCCCGGGCGCCACCCGGACACGTCCCGCGTTGCGGGAGGCATTCCGCGGTTTTCTAGCGCCTCCGGGCGCAGGCGGTAGCGTCACGAGTGTGCAGGTGGTCCCCGTGGCTGCTGGGAAGTGTAGTTCTTTGCCGTTGCCCTCACGGCTGGAAGAAGGAAGCTGCGCTGTTTGGCCGTTGCCTTCACGGCCCTCTGCGTGCTGCCGTAAGTTTTCCACGCCACCCTCTGGACGTGGAGTTACTCGGAAGCTATTCCTGGCTATAAACTGTTGTTCGAATAAATTCTGATAGGATCAGACCAGCTCTTCCGGACTTTATTTCCCGAGGTCCGATAAGGAAAGATATCATGAGCATGTCAGCTCGTTTAAAACACAGTTAGCTAAATAATACTAATTACTACAGCTAAACGATACTGGAGACTACCACCTTCCCCAACGACTGTTTCAGCTTTAAGTTACAACTCAGGAGTGAGTCACAGTCAAGTTGGATGGATAGCACAGTGGATGAATGAATAGCAGAGTGGATCGATGGCAGAGTGAATGATCAATGGGTGGAGGAGTGGATGGATGGATGACAGAATGGGTGAATGGCAGAGCATATGGATGGATGGCAGAGTGTATGGATTGATGGATTGATAGCAGATTGGCTGGTTGGATGGATAGTTGAATGAATGAATGAAATGGGGGAAAGATTGAATGATGGATGAAAGAACGAATGGAGAACAGAATGTAAAGGGGAAATAATGGATATCAGTAGGTGGATGGAAGTGTGAAAATGAATACGTAGGTGCACGGATAGAAGAGAAAGGGAGGGTTCGGCTCACTTGCTTTGCTTGATTGTTGGCATCAGCACTTCCGTTCAAAGTGGGGACTATTTTCTTTCTGGCTTGTTCCTTTACACAGAGTGTTGCTATGCAGAGACCCTGAGGTGGGGAAGATGGTGGGAGCAGGAAAGTCTCCTGGGCTGTTTGGTAGGGTTATGAACCCCCACCCTTTTTTTTTAGAAGTGGGAACCTGCCTGAGCTTCTGGTGGACCAGAAACCCAGGTGCTTTTAGAACTGGTAATCCTGGGTGTGGTAACATAAAATCAATCAAAACTAGCCAGAGACGTAGCCCCTCCCGTAAGTACCGGTCCAGCCCACCTGTAACGGGCCCTTGATATAGATGAATATGTTTCAATGAGCTTGAACTGAAGTAAATCGACCTCCAACATTTAGATAATAACGTTTTATTTCTCCAAGAGCGCAAATTACAAAGTCACTTGTCTTTTTATCGATCTGTTACTGTTTACCCTTCTAGGACAGTGGTGCTCGATGGGAATCCATTGGATCAACAGCCATATCACAAGCTGATCACTGAGGACATTACGTACGTACATGAATGCAAAATAAGCCCATTGAGGCAAAATCTTGTGACTTTTTCAACAAACTGCCAATACAGCAATTCATTTTTTGCCAGATGTTTAACTAATCACAATACACTCTTCATATGCTTACCTCACAGTCAGTACTTGAGTTAACACTGCTAGTCTTTCCTGCGTTCATTGTTTTTTTAGTGAATTCTGTAAATCAGCCTAATTTACATCATAACAAAAAGTTTGTTGCATAAAACACACCACAACGCAAATGATGTTAAGATGATGAAACACATTGCAACAGGGACCAGCCACATCAGGCAGAGACTTTTTAAGGCCTGTGCAAAGTGGGCCCTGGCCCAGGGCTCCAGCCTTTCAGGGAGCCCCCTGACAGAGCCAGCTATCTTCAGCACAGTCTTGCCCTGATGACCTTGAATAATTTTTAAAGAAGATTGTTTTAAATAGCATTTTCTATCATTTATTTGTAATGAATGAGAGTCTATTACAGACATTTTGCAGACAAAACGTGTTTGTTTCCTGTAACATCCATATAAGCTGTTTCTTTTCGCTCAATAAAGAACTTCACATATGATGAATGAGAGGGTGTGATAGATTATTTGCAGTAATATTGGTGAGCTGCTGCTGTGGTACAATACTGAAAACACACTTCACTATCCCTGAATATCAGATATACACACATTTAGAATTTGACCAAAGGGGGCATGAAGGAGCTGAAACTTGATCATAAAATCAAAGCTGTTCCGAACACGGGCCCCAAAATACATTTGGGCCAGGGCCCCCAAAATCCTTAAAACGTCCCTGACAGCAGGAGGTTTACTTGAGGTATAAGCGAGGCATTGGACTGCATGACCACCCCTACGCTGTTCACTTCGGGTGAGTGGGAGAGGAGCACGCATTAAATCATTAAAGTTCAGAGTTGTTTGGAACTGTCTTTTCATTTTTCGGGCTAGTGTGGTGAAATCATGTATTTCTTTATCTTTTCATTAAGTGTGATTTGTTGTGCCCAATGCCAGGCTTTAGAATTAGCTGACTGGACCAGGGCTATATCCCTACTGGGGATACTGCCCGACCCTTTGGAAGTAGCCCACTGATTTCAAGACCGGAAGTATTAGGGCCTGGCCATTCCGGACTCAGTAATTTCAGGCTTGGAAGCAGCATACCTGGACCTGGATGTGTTGCTTCTGGGGTTCTGGGCACCTGAGCAATCAATCAATCCATCACTCAGGGAATTTTAAAGCGCACTACTCACCCGTGAGGGTCTCAAGGTGCTGGGGGGGGAGAGGGGGGGCAGCTCCGGTCAGTCAAAGAGCCAGGGAGAGGGGGGGCAGCTCCGGTCAGTCAAAGAGCCAGGTCTTGAGGGTCTTCCTGAAAATGAGCAGCCGTGTTGGGGCACGTCTGCTGTCGACCAGAGCTCGTTCCAGGTCTTGGCCGCGATGTAGGAGAAGGTTCTTTCACCCGTTCTAGCTTTGCGGATGTGCAGGAGTTTGGTGAGGACGATGTCGGAGGATCTGAGCTTTCTCTTGGGCACGTGGAAGGAGATTATGTTGTTGAGATAATGGGGTCCGGTGTTTGGAGGCATTTGTAGGCATGGATGAGTATCTTGAAAGTTACTTTTTTCTCTACGGGGAGCCAGTGGAGGTTTCGCAGATGTTGGGTGATGTGTTCATGTCGAGGGATTCAGAGGATGAGTCTGGCTGCAGTGTTCTGTATGGTGTGGAGTTTGCGGAGCAGAGACTTGATCCCGGCATAGAGGGTGTTACCGAAGTCCAGTCTGCTGGTTATGAGTGCATGGGTGACGGTCTTCCTTGATTCTGGGGGGGATCCATTTGAAGGTCTTCCAGAGGATGCAGTGGGTGTTGAAGGCGGTGGAGGTGACGGCTTTGACTTGTCGGGTCATGGAGATGTAGGAGTCGAGTACGATGAGAAGGTTCTGGGTGTAGTCCGTGGGGGTGGTGGGGCTGCCGAAGGCAGTGGGCCACCAGGTGTTGTCCCATGCAGAGGGGGAGGGTCGAGTACAAGGACCTCTGTCTTCTCCGAGTTGAGCTTCAAGCAGCTGCTGTTCTTCCAGGATGCAACGTCCTTCATTCCTTCCTGGAAGTTGAGTCTAGTGGTGATGGGGTCCTTGGTGAGGGAGAGGATGAGCTGGGTGTCGTCAGCGTAGGATACTATGCTGAGTCCGTGATATCTGGCGATGGCGGCGTGGGGGGCCATGTAGATGTTGAAGAGCGTGGGGCTAAGCGCTGATCATTGGGGTACTCCGCAGTTGATCTCTGTGGGTTCGGCGAGGAAGGGCGGGAGTCTGATTCTTTGGGTTCTGTCGGTGAGGAAGGAGCGGAGCCATTCGAAGATAGCTCCCGGTACGATGACGGCGGCATCTCTGTGGAAGATGTGCGGGGGCAGGGCCAGAGGGAGCTCCTGTGAATGCCTTTCATAGTCGATGTGGTTTCTTCGGTGGTGACTGGTGTCCAGGAAGAGACGATGGGCTTGCTGGCATTGCTGGAGAAGGGAGAAGTTTCGGGGTCAGGTGTCTGGTCGTTGAAGTTGTCATAGAGGCCCTTGACTTTCATATGGAAGTAGGAGCCAAGCTTGTTGCAGAGGTCCTGGGAGGAGGTGATGTCAGTGGTTTCGCTGTGGGGTTTGGTGAATTACTGGATGGTGCTTAAGAGTTCCTGAGTTGCTGGAGTTGGCGAGGATCTTGTTCTGTATGAAGGTCCTTTTGGTAGATCTGATGCATTGTTGGTATTCTGTCATGGCATTCTTGTAGTTGGTGCGGTCTTCCGAGGATTTACTGTTTCTCCAATTCTTCTCGAGATGTCTGCAGGTGCGTCTGGATTCTTGGAGGTCGGCGGTGAATCAGGTTGCCTTTTCTGGTGCGCTGTCTGTCGTAGTTATAGAGGGGTGCAAGCTCATCTGCGCAGTTGGTGACCCATCTGTGAAATTCTTTGGCTGTGAGGTTGGCGTCAGTCACGGTGGAGGGGGCACTACGGTTGAGGGTGGAGTTGAGCTGCGACTCGGTGACCTTGCTCCAGTTCCTTCGCAGAAGACAGGGTGCCGTTTCGGGTGATGGGTTTGTCGACATGGAAGTGTACACAGTGGTGGTCTGTCCATGGGGGTTGCGTGGTGTGGCTGAAGTGGATGTTGTTACCTCCTGTGAAGATGGGGTTGAGGGTGTGTCCTGCCATGTGGGTGGGGGTGGTGACGATCTGTTTAAGTCCGAGGTTGGCAAGGGTGTCCAGGAGGGTGGCGGAGTTGGAGTCGCTAAGGTTGTGGAGGTGGAAGTTGAGGTCTCCGATGAGTATGCAGTCCATGGAGGCGATGGCGTGGGGCTCAATGAGGTTGGCAATGGTCGTGGTGAAAGTGATTCGGGGTCCGGGAGGTCTGTAGGGTGGTCTGGGTCTGGAAGTGGAGGTTTCGGTGGTGGGTGGGCTGGCGCTAGAGCTGGAGGTGGTGAGTCGGAAGGAGCTCATGTGTGCAATGGCAAGTTCTCCTCCTGGGCGGTTGGGGTGGTCCTTCTTCTGGATCTTCTATCCAGCGGAGATGGCGGTGGCGTGTCTGGGGCAGAGGTGTTGTTGGTCCAGGTTTCCGTGAAGAAGGCCACGTCTGAGGAAAGGGTGTCAAGGAGGTCCCAGATCTTTACAGCATATCTGTGCAGCAAAAACACGTTGGTAGCCGGGCCAGGCCTCGGACAGTGCCTGCGGTGAACTGCAGGTGGAACAGGCCCAGTTATGGGCGTGTATTTGGGAATATCTGAGGGAAAAGATTCAGGAGAAATGGGTCCGCTGGGGTTTTTACTTCCAGGCCCCTTATCTGATAAGTGCAGGACTTTGGTGGGAATAGTATGCTGGCCATCCCAGTGGGCAAAACGCATTTCCCATACAGAGGTTGTTAGTGTGAATCCAGAAGTAGGGAATGACCAAGATAAGCGAAAAAATGAAAAGCTGGTAAGACACACACAGACCGGCATTGGCCAAAGTACTTTTACGCGTATTTTTTTTTATTAGTACAGTCATGCACCACTATGTTATCTAAAACTGTTCTAAATGTTGAAGAATCCATGCTCTTGCTTTGGTTTCAAGTTTTAAATCCAATTCAGACTGCAGCCTACAGACAGTTCCCCCAAAACTCAGACATCTACATGCATGAAGTGGCTTTCTAGGGGGTCGTTGTTAACATTGTTGAGGTCCCCTTGGTACTCCCTCACTAGTACTAATTCTGATATGTTTTACTTTTCCGGTATCATACTTCCTCCTACAGAGTTGCGAATCTAGTGCTACGAAACAATCAAATTGATGATGAGGGAGCCAAGCTGATTGGACTGGCTATATCAAACCTGAAGCTGACCAACAAAAATCTGGTTTCTTTAAATCTCAGCTTCAACCATATTGGCAATGACGGGGCAGGGTCAATTGCTGAGGTGAGAAACTAAAGTTTGTAAACAAAAAATATGTATATAAATGGAGGTCTGTATATGCATGAACATGAAATGTGCATTTTCATTGGCGCACACACTTCATCACAAATGTGGTTTTTAATTTGTACTGTTGTGAAGCTTGTGTGAAATTTGACAGCACCTTTAACGTCTGTGGATGGATGAAGATTCGTCTCCTGAAGCGCTTGAGGCAACTACTCCTGGGTACTGTCTACTTTGCCTAGACAGACATAAACAAAGAGGGGGGGGTTAGCCCTCATTTATAAACCTGAGCTAGAGTGCACCATAGTGAAGGCCACATTACTTAATAGCGAAAGTGGTCTATTCACTATTAAAATAGGGCCGAGAAATGTCATCCATGGGCTGTTGGTGTACCGGCCGCCTGGGGCGGCTGGACAGTTTGGCAACCAGCTTCTAGATTACATTAACCAGCCGGCACTCCGATACAAAAAATTCATTACCTTAGGCGATCTAAATCTCCATTTTGATGACACGGAGTGCAGGGAGGCACAGGATGTGGCTGCTGCATTGACATCTTTTGGCCTCAATCTTAAATCCACTGCCCCATCTCACCAACTTGGCCACCTCCTGGACCCCATCTTTGCGAACTGGGAGGGCATTAAAGTCTCCACTCCTGTTAGAATAATTTGGTCAGATCATTTTATCATCCCGTTCACAGTAGAAAAAACCTTTCTAGAAAACAAACTTTTTAAACCCCCTCCCCTGAAACGGAGAAAATGGAAGAATTTTAACCAAGAAGCTTTTAGATGTGCACTTCAAAAAAATCCCCCTCCCCAAAGCAACTCTCTGGAAGAGGCTTGGAATAGATATGAAAAATGGGTGACCACTGCACTCGACGAGATAGCTCCGTGGACATCCAAGCCCCCTGCTAGGCAATCTAAAACCGCCCCCTGGTTCTCGGAAAAACTTAAACATGCCAGAACCAGATGTAAAAACTTAGAGCGGAGGTGGAGAAAACAGTACACCCCTGAGGACAAACTGCATTACAAAAGGGAACTTAACAAATATCAGAAATTGTTGAGAGTAGAAAAAAGCTGCCACCTCAAAAACAGAATTGACTCAGCTAACAACCCTACCAGAGAACTTTTTACTATCTATAGAGAGCTTACGGTCCCCACCAGACTGGATGCCCAAGATACCTATTTGAAAGAACTGTGCGATTCTATTGCCGACTTTTTTATAGGCAAGATCGATAAGATCCATGCCACCTTTACGGTGGATGAGATCCACCCGTATAATCATGCAGAAGCCAAAAACATCCACACGGGGAACTCTTGTCTCTCTTGTTTTGTCACACCTGAGAGGCAAGATTTAGTAAGCATCGCCAACAGCATTCAATCTGGCTCACCCTGCGATGTCTGCCCGCCGGCTTGCTATAAAGGAGTTTTGGAGACCGCAATATTAGAGCAGATCAGTCTTATTGAGTCGCTCTCCTTCCAAGAATGTCAGGTACTGGATGCGTGGAAAACTGCTCAGGTAATCCCCCTTAAAAAGAAACCCAACATTCACATCTCCCAGTTCCACAACCTTCGCCCTATCTCCCTCCTCCCCTTCTGCGCTAAAATCGTAGAAAAGGTGGTGAACAAGCAGCTCATGAATTACTTGGAGGAACACTCTCTCTTGCATCTCACTCAATCGGGCTTCAGAGCAGGACACTCCACAGAATCAGCCCTACTTTTTTCCACCAAGGGCCTAAGGAGCATAGTGGATGATGGAGAGACATCAGCGTTGGTTTTACTAGATCTTAGTGCAGCTTTTGACACCGTGCTGCACTCAACGCTGCTGTCCCGACTGTCTGACATGGGAGTGAAAGGACGGGCTCTAGCCTGGATAGAGTCTTTCTTGACCAACAGGAGCTTCCAGATGCACTGCCCCCCCTTTAAATCCTCTCGCGGAAACGTAAGCCATGGGGTTCCACAGGCTCGAGTCTGAGCCCTACTTTGTTCTTGTTCAATATCTATATGGCACCCCTGGCCCGAATAGTTGAGACATTTGGGGTGGGCATTGTCAGTTACGCCGATGACACACAACTGATGTTTAAGCTCACGCCCGACCACAGAGAAGACGCCACCAACTTCTCGAACTGTCTTTCATCGGTAGCAGCTTGGATGAACCGCAACTGTCTACGCCTTAATGGCGACAAAACCGAGTTGCTGGTAGTAGGGAAATCAGCTTCAGCATGGTCGCACATGTGGTGGCCTATGGAACTAGGCAGCCCACCTTGTCCTGTGGAGTCGGTGCGTAATTTGGGCATAACCCTGGACTCTGATCTCTCCTATAAATCCCATGTCAGCAAAGTAACAGCCAGGTGCTTCAGTATACTGAAAGCTCTCCGTAAGGTTTTAGATCTCCTACCCATCGACTCTAGAAAGACCATAGTCCATGCCCTGGTTACCCCCCTCCTTGATTACGGTAATGCCCTGCTTTTAGGTTTGAGCCAAAAAGGACTTCACCAACTCCAGTGTGCTCAGAATGCCGCAGCTCGCCTTGTACTCAAACTACCCCGTAGAGCATCAGGGAAATCCGCTTTGTCCAAACTTCACTGGCTCCCCATAAAGGAGCGGATTAAATTTAAGTCCCTCTGCTTCGCACATCGAATCGGTCAGGGCATAGGTCTGGACTATCTTCTAAATCTTCTCACGATACATCGCCCCATTAGAGACCTGAGATCAGCCGGTACGATGATGTTTAAACTTCCCAAAATCACCAGAGCTAGGATGGGCGGACGTTCGTTCAGATTTCTAGCTGCCAAGTGCTGGAACGAACTTCCGCTCGGTCTCCGGATGGAGGCCTCTGAAAATAGGTTCCGGAGAAAACTTAAAACTTTTCTCTTTCCCCAGGCTTAACCTTTGTTCCTTTTTTGTTCCCTTCTGATCCACCCCCGTCCCTTCCTCTAAGTTATTTTGCAGTATTCAGCGCGGGGACACACTGTTTTTGGGTAACCAGGCGCTTTATAAATGGTTTTATTAAAATTATTATTATTATTTTCCAGGAGTGAAGTTCCCCTGCAGACACTTTCTCTCAGAATGACAAGATAGAATCAGACGATGTGTTTTGGTGTATTCTGTGCAATATTATAGTCCCAAATCAATAAGCAATTGATCGTGAATCCCTACGTAAACTAAAAAAGTAAGCCTCAATTGAGACAAACCCCCCACCCCACTTTCACTGGAAAAGTAAAGTAAATTTGAGCTAGAGTCATGAAGTAGACACAGTAAAGCCAACATCTCATATATCTATAATGGGAGATAGTATTTTATTTTTTAGTTTTTTCATTTGTAGGTTTTTTTGTGCCATAGCTGCTCTTTAGCTGCCCTAGGGATGCAAGTCAAGGGAGGGTGGGATACAAGCGAACAGTGCTACCTTGAAGGCCTGTGTCGTCTTTGACTGTTATGTGTATGAGGAATTAAAAAGGCATCGAAAGAGAAAAGAAACAAGTATTTGCAATGCAATAGGTCTCGCATTAGGAAAGTTGAGGTATTGGTATTGTAAATGACAATTTTTTTATTGATGTGTTGGTTTTGAAAATAGCGAAATTAATAGCTTTGTCATTTACAATGCCAATAGTTTTACCTTTTGCAAACGTGACACCTATAGCATTTGTAATGCAATATGTGTTGTATTTACATGACTTAGATGTATAAATATTACAAATAACAATGGCTTTTATTTTTTTAAATAATTAATACAGAGTGAAAGTGACTGCGTGTGCATTGTCAATACGGCATTGTGTTCAACAAACTGCATGTGCATTGTCATAAAAACCCCGGGATTGAACCGGCTGCACCTCGATTGTCAAGATGACACAGGGTGGAAGAAACCAACTGCACGTGCATTGTTAGTATAGCACTGGGATGGAACTGATTGCACGTGGATTGTCAGGATGGCACAGGGTGGAAGAAACTGCAGGTGCATTGTCAGTATGGCACAGAGTGAAACTCACCGGGGGTGCAACTGACTGCACGAACATTGTCAGGATGGAACCAACTGCACGTGTATGATCAGTATGGCTCGGAGTGAAACTGGCTGCATGTACATTGTCAGGATGGCACAGAGTGGGACCAACTGCACGTGGAGCATCAAGATGGCACGGGGGGGGGGCAATTGCCGGCACATATGTTGTCATGCTAGCAGCGTGGTGCAATTGCCTGTACGTATGTTCTCAGGCTGGCAGCATGGTGCAATTGACGGCAAATATACAGACAGTATGGCAATAGGATGCAATTGGCTGTAACTGCATTGGCGAGCAACAGACTGCACATGTACTACCAGGATAGTAACAAGATGCACTTGGCAGCACGCATATTGTCAGGGGCATGATTTTGGCGAATCTAAGACCTGGGGTAAAGAAAATAAATAAAAACAGGGTCTACCGATGGAATCATAAGTGGAGCACCACAAAAGAAAGAATAGAAATGATCCCATCCATGCTCATTGAATAATACTCCTGTTGCAATAAAGACAATGAGTGGTTGTGCAAATCGCGCTAGTCACGTAACTTGAAAGGTGACCCTGTGTTGGAGTGACTTAACATAAAAATCAAAATGAAAGACTTCAAGCTGATGAATTAGTACTACTAAAAAAAGAAAGAGTAAAACTGTAGAATTCCGAAAGTGCCATTAACGTCCAGTGCAACGCGTAGTAGCGAAACATTATTAGTCCTTTAAACTCCCGTGATGTGCAGCTAAGCTCTTAGCTAAAACGCCATCCAAAGGGCAAAACTATTAATCTATAGAACGCCTGTGGGCGGGGGAGAAAGGAGGAAGGAGGGGTGATTGAAAGCAAAGGTTTCGAGAAGGGCTGGAGGAAAAGGGAGGGTGGAATGTGAGCAGCAGGGGGGAGTGCAAACAGAGGAGCCTCATTACAGCTGGTGGGGGGAGGCGGGGGAGCAAAGAGCGCGCTGGCGAAGCATCACGCTTCAAGAGCCAGGCTTACTTGCAAGTTGGATGGGGGTGGGGGGGTGGTATTCGTGTCCTTGGACAGCTAAAAAAATAAAGAGTAAAACTGTAGAATTCCGAAAGTGCCATTAACATCCAGTGCAACGCGTAGTAGCAAAACATTATTAGTCCTTTAAACGCCTGTGATGTGCAGCTAAGCTCTTAGCTAAAACGCCATCCGAAGGGCAAAACTATTAATCTATAGAAGGCCTGTGGGTGGGGGAGAAAGGAGGGGTGATTGAAAGCAAAGGTTTCGAGAAGGGCTGGAGGAAAAGGGAGGGTGGAATGTGAGCAGCAGGGGGGAGTGCAAACAGAGGAGCCTCATTACAGCTGGTAGGGGGCGGGGGAGCAAAGAGCTCGCTGGCGAAGCGTCGAGCTTCCAGAGCCAGGCTTACTTGCAAGTCGGATGGGGGTGGGGGGGGAGGGTGGTATTCGTATCCTTGGACAGCAGTACCAGTGCCTGCCAACAGAATCGTAGCCTCGTGGCTGAGTTGCACATTGTGGCTGCACATTGTGGCTGCTGCTGTTTCCACTGTTCATACTGAGCTATTTTTGTTCGCATCTGTTTTGAGTTACATGCTTTGCTGCATGCAGTATGTAATCCCATGTCTTTTGCCTGGTGGTGCGCCAACACTTTCAGTGCACGCAGTAACGTGTCCAGACATGTGTGGAAAGTACCCTTCTGAGTTCCACCCCAGATCTGTAAACTGCGTGTTTGAGGAAATTGGGGTGTATCAAAGCCATATGTCACCTGCATCAGCTGGCTGCAGTTGCAGCTGCCCTACAACTGTGGCGTTTGATTTTGGTGTCTCTTGAACGCGTCTGAATGAGCGTGTGTTGTCCAGAGCTTTCCCTTTGTACTTATGTTTGTCTGTGTGTTTTACTAGACGTCTTTGCAAATACACCTGGCAATTTGCAGGCAATTGTGTATTTCTGCGAGGAGCTGCGATTTCCGCCAGATGTTTCAATGGCCTACAGCAAAGTGGAGCGATGGGGGTAGGTGGCAGCACCCTGCTGGAAGTATGTGTGTGTCACGGGGCTACGTCCTGTCAAGCAATAATTTATTCACAGGATTACCCTTTCTAACAACTTGCGCTGCTAACAAAGCTTTTAACTTGAGGTTTTCCATTATTACGTCTGACACCCGCTTCCGCTGTCCTCGTGGTTGACTGCACGTTTCAGTATTTACATAGTTTGCGCAAAATGCCTTCTGAAGTTTACAGTGGAAGTAATTTTGTACAAAATAAGCAGAATGCCCCGCTCTCGCATGCCATCCTTCTAAATCCTGTCACTAACAGACAACTGTCAATCAAAAAGTGGAAGGAAAGTGATTGTTAATTAAACCAATGCAAACACTGTCAGAAAGTTACGGTAAACAACAACAGTGCAAAAGACCATGCAAGGAGGCAAATTGCAAACAGTGGCTAAACTTGCCCTCCACTTTCGTCCCATCTGGATTTGGACTTCAGTGTAATCCCTTCTCCCTACATAGTGAGTAAACTGAATGGCGGGTTGGGGGCAGGCGTTAAGGACCGGTGTGCAAATTCCCAATTAGACTCTGATTTTGAAGTTCATTTTCTAACAGGGCTCGCAGGATGGTTTTAGTGAGGAAACGTAGCAGATGGCCAGGGTGTCCCAGGAGACGGTAGATGTTCACAGAGATATACTTTAAGCACACTGCAGACAATATAAGTAAAAGCCAGTGCGCACTGACAGATACATTAAAACAGACACAGTGACTCACAGCGATACACACGGACACCAAGACTGGAGAAGCATGGCTACTGATGAGATTGCTTAAGGGAGGTCTTTAATTAAAGTCGCTGTCACTTGGGTTTGCTCTGCCTGTGATGCACACACACCTTTTGTTACACACGAGGCGCAGCTCTACCAAGAGTGGAGGGTGAGGAGAACTTTGTGTAATACAGCTGTAGCAGCGCCACATTAGCATGTACATGTGTGCTGGGAACCCCAAAGCTGTGTGTGTGCTTGAAGGGTGGGAGGAGGGCTCCTAACGTCAAGCGGAAAGAGGGAAAGACCAAATCAAAAAGAAACAGCAACGGAAGGGAAATGTTGCATTCGTACTATTTGTACTTGCAACAGTTATAAATATTTTTAGATATGATCCCTGATGCCCCTTGGCGATGTCTGTGCTGTAGGAGATTAGAGCCCACATCCGTCGGTAAGCAACCCAGTGGGCAACTGTGCACCGTGAATGTGATCTGAGGCAGAGTGGGTGCCCGGTCCTCTTGCTGCCTAACTTGATTCACTCGGAAAAGGTGGGGGAAGGGAACCAATGCATTTTTGCTCGAAAGGTGGGAGGGTGAAAGTAACAAATAAAACAAAGGACTGCGTTTGTCCTTGGAGTGTCGGAGGAGGGCTCCTAACGTAAAGCAGAAAGAGGGAAAGCCTAAATTAATAAAAAGAAGCAGCGATGGAAGGGAAATGCTGAGCTCCTAACGTCAAGCGGAAAGAGGGAAAGACCAAATTAAAAAGAAACAGCGACAGAAGGGAAATGTTGCATTCATACTATTTGTACTTGCAACAGTTATAAATGTTTTTAAATACGCTCCCTGATGCCCCTTGACGATGTCTGTGCTGTAGGAGATTAGAGCCCACATCCGTCGGTAAGCAACCCAGTGGGCAACTGAGCACCGTGAATGTGATCTGAGGCCGAGTGGGTGCCCGGGCCTCTTGCTGCCTAACTTGATGCACTCGGAAAAGGTGAGGGAAGGGAACCAATGCATTTGTGCTCGAAAGGTGGGAGGGTGAAAGCAAAAAATAAAACAAATGACTGCGTTTGTTCTTGGAGTGTCGGAGGAGGGCTCCTAACGTAAAGCAGAAAGAGGGAAAGCCAAAATTAATAAAAAAGAAGCAGCGATGGAAGGGAAATGCTGCGTACTATATTCACTTGCAACAATTATTCCTCCCCAAAAAACAAGCGCTGGTGTGAAAGCCTACAAAAAGATGCCGGCCCAGAGCAAATCTAAAGAAAAGAAACCAGGAGCAATGACGTGCGCTGCTGAATGTAAACAAGCGCTCGTGTGAAAGCCTACAAAAAGATGCCGGCCCAGAGCAAGTCTAAAGAAACAAAACCAGGAGCAATGACGTGCGCTGCTGAATGTATACAAGCAAAATCGGCCGCAAAATGAAACAAGCACGCGTTGGAGAAGCCTCACGGTTTATTCAAGAGCCTGGTGGGGGGGGTATGCGAGCAAGTGGGAGGGAACGGGCCAAGCGCGCGCTGGAGAAGACAGGGTGAAGAGCCAATGAAAGCTCTTGAAAAAAATGCCCACGGGGAGAATGCGAGTGATTGTGTTCACATGAACTGTACTAAATCCGAAATGGTTCAAGAGCTTGTTTTGCCCACTATACTCTTGTCTATTTATCCCTGCGGAATAGAATAGTCGAGACCTAAAAAGTGTCAAAAGTCTGACTTGAGTGCTTTTGCGGGTGGAGGGAACGGTTGGTACTAAGCATCTGACTGACCTTTCAAAAGTCTGGTTGGGGGAGGGATTGAGGTTCTGAGGACCACGAACGGATGCACGCCTACAACAAGCAGCACAAGAGAGGTGAGTATTGCTTTAGTACCATGTGCAAGGATTTCTATACGGAGTGGGGGTTTGCTGTGGGGGTAGGAGAGATGGTCGAATGCTCACTTCGAGCTGGATTGTATTTACCAACATCCAGACGGTATTGTGTTATGGGTGAACCTGGCACTTAACCAGAGGTCTCGCCTGAGAATACTCTTGTGGGTGAGATCTCAGTTTCTTACAAGAGTTTTCAGCGTAATGTGTTCATGGTCAGCTGGTCAGGACATGGAAGTGGGCAAGGGGGGCCTCTGAAATTCGTCCCACTCTCGATAGCTGTGTAGACACAGCCAAATCTCAATTGGAAGGCGGGTAAGCTGATGCTCTTGATCAGATTGCACCGCTGGCAGATCATACTATTAGAAGAACTAAAGCCTTGGCGGATTGGCTTAGCGACAAATTACTTGTCCTGAAAAAGAACTGCAAACACCTCGAGATCGTCTGACGCTGACATTTCTATCGGTTGGCCTTGAATGCATATCATAGGCATATCAGTGTCAAGTTTTATGCTGGTAAAATCGAGGTGGCTAAAAATCCTACTTATCAATTGAGAAACCTTTATCCTCCCTGGATCGAGTCTCTGCGTCCACCCCACCTTTGGAGGAACGCTGCAATTCCCTAGCCCAGTTTTACTTTAATAAAGTCGCTTTCTTCTAATCCGCCTTTCTTAGGCGTCTAGGGATGCTCCGTGTCTTAATTTGTGGTTTAAACCTTTTGCTGATAGTTCGGGGCCATCATCTTTAAATCTATTGAATCTGAGGAACTGTCCCCCCTGGTGGCAGCTGTCAAGTTGGGCTCCCCTTCTGACCCTGTATCTCTTGAGATTCTGGAACGAGGTGTGACAGCCATACTACCGGTACTCTGCGCCCTACTGAACAGCTCCTTGAAAACGGGCCAGGTTCCGCAGCGGTGGAAACATGGTACTGTGTTCCCACAACTATAAAAACCTCTTTTAGATCCAACTAAGCCTGAACATTTCAGGCCTCTCTCACTGCATCCCTTTTTTTCTAAGGTGGCAGAGAAATATGTAAATCCACAGCTCTCAATATTGATTGAGACAAAGGAGCTTCGCCATAGGAGACAGTCGGGCCTTCGCCCCCTTATAGCACAGAGTCTGCCTTGCTGCTTGTGTTGTGACTCTATCTAGGACCCTAATTAGATATCCCTGATTCATGCCCTTATGTGGTTATAATAAAACATATCCTTATAAAGGCATAGGAATCATGTCCATATTTAGTAATAGCCAATGCAGTCCAAATACGGCAAGGCTACTCCCATAGACTACTAGAAAGTACAACGCGTTCTTTAAACAAACCAAGCCTTCAGCAGCCCGGGAAATCCCCCTGCTTTCGTTTTGATTTGAACAAGAACTCCTGGAGTCCAGAAAGAACTGTTAGTTCTTAGTGACGTCTTATGTCCAACCTTACGTCAAACCCGGCACCTTCCAGGTATAAATATACCAACGTTGCCTTAAGCAAACACACAGTGGTTTGGAACAGAGCGGCTATCTACTTGCCTGACGCCCAGCTGATGCGAGTGCCGAAGGAAGCCGACCCTCCCATTTGACGCACTGAGAGAGACGCTGTCTTTTCTCCAGACGAGAAATTCCAGCTCCGGTGTTTCCAGTCACCCTTGCGGGTTGCTGGGAGATCGAGTCCTGAGAGAGAGATACAAGACCTCCTTCATTCTAGAACCAAGGTACGGAGCTGATTAAAACCTTAAGAGAATTCTTGATTCAGATTCTTGGCAAAAACCAACTTAACTTAAGCTGCAACTTACTTACTCCTTCCCACGTATTAGGCTTAGGTCAGGTACACCGGGGTAGGCGTATCTTAGAAGCACCAGTTGAGTATGTTTAGTCAATGGTTTTATGTATGTATATATTTTATCCGTTTTAAAGTATCATATGGCTCAGAAACCATATAAATGCTTTTACAGTATTATTTCATAATACTCCTTTTACTATACACACTTTACTTTATGATAAGTATTGCAATTGTGGCAATTCATTTCTCTTGCATGAGAAAGAAGACTGCTCAATAAATAACACCTTTTATTGAAAACGCCCGTCTCTCTATTTTTCTGCACTCCTGGTGAAATTAAGCATGCACGATTGACTGAGTGAAATAGTTGTCTATTGTTTTCACACGACTCTAGAGATATACTCTTTATTCTGAGGGAGCAAAGTTGTCATGTTTATGCTGTTGTCAGAAACTAATCCCTTCTTGTCTAATCAGGAAAGTTAACTCCTTCCTGAACATTGGAGAAAGTTTCTAGTGACCTCTGAGCTAGCTGGCAAACCTAATTAAGTCTAACATAGTCAGTAGAGACCTAGATGACCTCAGTCCTACATCTAAACTGCTGTTTATGTTATTCCAATGCGCTGAGCCTATTGGGAATATAGGAACTACACTACATGGCGCCCAACGTTTGGTAAGGCGATAATCTAACGCAAGACATTAGAGTAACTCAGTCGTGCTTTTTCACACAGACCCCTTTTTCCCGTAAAAACTCCAATAGACGTCTGGAGTGGGTAAAAGGTTAATATCCGCCGGAACTTAGTAGGAAGAGATTCCTATGTATTAGTTTTTGGTTTAGTCAATGTTGAAGGATACAGTGTTCCAAAATATTGTGCACCTAATCTTTGTTTCCTTGAAACTTGCTCTGCAACAAAAACTTTCTGTCAGTAAAATGGGAGAAAGTGACGACGAAAGGGAGAGACCTAGAATAGCAGCTCAACTTCTAGCGGATAACACAAGTCTCCAAAATGAAGACCCGAATGCTATAATCATTCCGGTAAATGTAAGAAAAACTATAACTATTAAACGTATAGAAAATGGACTATCATCGAGAGGTGGTACAGTCATATTTATGGTAGAGGCCCATGAATATCGGCAGACAGAGGTATTCTATTCCTGGATACATTTTCCAGCAGCACATGCTGTGACACACGAATTCCACTATTACAAAATAGAGGAATCTCCAGAGGAATACGCTCTTTTCGAGGACGTTGAAATTCCACTAACATACCAAGAGCACCTGCTCTGGTTTAATGGCGCCCTAAAACATCAAAATCACATCACCAGGCTCGGTCCACTAGGTAGACCAGGAGCCACATGGCCGGTTCTAGCCAGCTACACACCATATCCCGACATTGAAAAAATGTCAGACCGGGAACTTTTAGCTCATCTAAAACAACTAATTAAAATACATAGACAATTGGTTCAATATGTCATGCGGACTTCAACAGTCCAACCAGCAATAAACATTCCACAGCACACCCCTCACCAGGGGAATACAAATAAAATCACACCACAGAATATACAATCAGCTATTGGCAAAATACCCGCAAAACGGGAACAAATTCCATTCTAGTTAGCTCAAAAAATCACTCAAATAGAGGCAGTATTTCCTGATACTACACCTCATGAGAAACACAGAATTCTGACTATCTGCCTTCCAATGGGGATCGCACCACATGTGGAGGACTGTGACACTTGAGGCACAGTCTTTGCTTCAATTTACACAAAAACACATGGTGTTCCGTCCATTGCGGTTATACCAGACGTACTAAGACAGATTCAAAATGAAGACGGTCCAGAACCTGCTTTAACTCTAGATATGAAATTACTGAAAGACTTCAAGCAGGTCTCGGCTATATTATTAGCCAACATAAAAGGAGAAGCAGCAACTGTGGCGATCCGGCAGAAATTGAAAGAGACAGATATAGCAGAACAACCTTTTGAACTTGCCAGAATCATAGAAAAATCCTATGAAGAACTAGGTAGAGATAGTTTGGGTGGGAAACCACTAAAACCACAACTAATTGAAAATCCTGAATTTTTTTTAATTAAAAATAATCTGAATACTCTAAAAAAGAGTTGGGAGGGTAATAAACAATCCACTCCCAGAGAAAAACGTTTTCAGTCCAGAGGAAGGTCTCCTCAGCGGAGAGATAGATCTCCAGAAAGAGGAAGCAAGGCTCCCCACAGGGAGCCCTCTGAAAAAAGATACAACCTTAGAAATAGGGATAAATTGAGAAAACCTGACAGATATCAAGATATTGATACACGTCCCTCTCGATCTTTTCAGAATTCCTCACAGAAATCGGAAAGAAGAGGACGGTCAGAACACAAAGAAGAGCACGTCAAGTCCAAAGACAAGGAACCTGCTCATCAAAGTAAAAAATTACAATTTCCAAAGAAGAAGGTAGCTAGTATTAAAATAAAACATGTCGAGGATTCTGAGGACACAACTGAAAAACGGAGAGTGGGCCCAGACAATGCTAGACAGCGCAGCAGAAGTAACCATAGCTCGCAAGATCCTGATGAATCGTCTGGAGACAGTGGACACGAATTAATACATTCAGGTGGAAATGCAGACACCAGAGTTGGCAAACCCCATAAATTATACAAAATAACATTGCGTATAGAGGGGGACAAAACTAGGAAAATAAAGGGTCTCTTTTGGGATAACCTTTCGAAAGGCTATGCCATCCTGTTAGCTGAAAAAGACTGGCCACCAGAGTTTGTCAGGGAGTGCCCTCATGGCAAAGAAATGATTATGCCTGCCTTCTCAAATCATATTCCAATTCATAAAAATACACATTTGCTAGAAAATGGGCAGTGGCCCAGGCTCCTGCATTATATAAAAATCATGTAGGATGGGATGAGGATTCTCCTCCCCACAAAATCCTGTTAAAAAATCAACCTACTGCACAAAGGCAGTATCCTGTTAAGCAAGAAGCTAAAAAGCAAGTCAGGGAGATCTTAAATCAACTTGAATATCAGGGGGTGATTGAAACATGCACCTCACAAATGAACAATCCTTTGTTTCCTGTCTCCAAGCCAGACGATTCATATCGTCTAGTTTTGGGCTACAGACACTTAAACTCCTGTTGCAAAACATTTGCAGTACAAAGCTCACACAGTGCAGCACTAATGAATAACATCGTGCGCAAAAAATATAAAACAACATTAGATATCTCAAATGGCTTCTTTTGTCAAAACATTGCACCTGAAAGCAGGTATTTGACCGCTTTCTCAACAATGGGGTCGCAAAAACAATTCTGTCGACTCCCACAGGGATTAAAGAATAGCCCAGGATTATTCTCAGCAAGGGTAACAGAGTTACTACAAATGTATGATGATGAGGCATTATCTTATGTCGATGACATCTATCTAACAGATGATGACCTGGAGACACACTTGAAAAGAGTGAACACCATAATACTTGGGTTCGCAGCTAAAGGGTACAAATTCAACTTTAAAAATTCACAAATTGCTCACCTAACTGTCCTGTTTTTAGGATATGAATTATCAAGTGAAGGCAAAAGCCTAGCAGACAACTTCTTAGAGAAGTGTGCTGTACTCCAAGCACCAAAAACGCTGAAGAACTTACAATCAATACTAGGTTTCCTGAATTTCGGAAGAACATACATTCTAAATTATGCAGAGAGGGTTAAACCTCTCTACGAATTAATAAAACTTGATGTCAAACAAATCAATTGGACTCATAAACACACAGAAATTTTAAGATCATTACAAACAGACATGTTAACTAAAACAAAACTGCAAACACGCGCAAAAGAACGCAACCTTGTAATCCGAGTCATCCCAGGAAGATGCGGATTCACGTACCTGACCTCTAATGAGGGAGAAACGGTACCAATAGCTTATAAATCACACTTGTACACACAAGCTGAAATGAAATTCAGTTCTACTGAAAAAATTCTAACAGCGGTTCAAACTGCTGTAGCAAAAGAAAGAGCCCTAGCCCAAAGCAAGAGCATATCTGTTTTAACAGCAGTATCAGCCCTTGAGGCAGTAACAAGACCAAGCAATACAAATGCTGTGGCATTAGATCCAAAATTGATACAATGGGAAAATTCTCTTGCTGCAGAAGACGTGAAACACGCTTTTGACCCGAAAATGAAAAAACTAGAAAATCTAGAATACGAACATGAATATCCTCTGCCAATCGAAATTCTGCCTCTAGAACAGTACACCTGTGTAATCTACATGGACAGATTTGCACAACACTACGTTGTGGATAAAAAATCTTACAATGCAGCATGCGCGATTGTGAAAGGTCGCTGGCGCTTAGGTAAATTCAGACCGATAATCACCAAAACTGAATCACTCAGAAACTGTACAGCTAAGCGAGCTGAAATAAGATCTTTAAAGATGGCGCTTGAAAATGCCGATCGCGAGTTCCCCACACTAATAGTGTGCGATTCGCATTATTGCGTCCAGTCTTACAATAATGACATGCAGACATGGATCAAAAACAGTTACAAAGATGAGACTGGTGCCACAATAAAGCATAAAAAGCTCAGGGAACAAGTAGTTCTTTTACAGAAAAAACTACGAAAGACTCACGTGATACATACACAGAGTCATCAACGTGATGGCGTTCACGTTGCAGGGAATTCATTGGCTAACAGAGCCACAATGGCAGCTTTTCAACCGGCTTCCGTAGTCACAAAAAAAGTACTAAAAAACAAATAGACGGTGAAACGCTACTAGCAGTAAAAGCCTCAATGAAAGGCAACTATGCGGTGTTACCTCTAAATTATCCTCTCGGAAATAAATACATAATTGATGCAAACTCCGTTCCTTTTGCTCAAATCCCTGGAGTGGGGGATAGAGTAATTCCAAACACGAACCGGAGGGCTTACTTGATTCAAGAAGCACATATGGGACAGGGTCTGAGGCACCAAGAGATCTTGACATCTGTAATAGAATTACAATCACAATACTGGTGGCCGGGAATGTGCGTGCAAATTTACAACTTTGCAACTAATTGTCAGAACTGCAATAGAGATTGCAGTGGGGAACCGGACGAGACACCAGCCCAGATACCCTTATTAGAAAGCATCAGGCTATCTATACGCAAAAATCCAGAAGGAAAAAGGCGGTCTCATAATTATTAAGACGAAATTCACTTAAGATGTAGACCCCAGCGCTCGGCTGACGCCAGAACTGTTATAAAAGATTTGTGAGTCTTTATCGGCACATATGCGATTGGCATGCTACATTCTGACCAGGGTCCTGCGTTTAGCTCTCGAGCTTACAAAGAGGCCATGACCAGCATGGGCATTGCATTGCGGTACTCTTCTCCCTTCCATCCTGAGGGAAATGCGGTAGTGGAAAGAAAAAACCGTGACATAAAGCAATCTATAACGGCGAGGGTATTAGGTTCGGGTGATGGGTGGGTCAAACATTTAACAAGTGTCCAACGTAGTCTTAACAATCTGCCAAGAAATTCTCTAAAAGGTATCACTCCATACCAACTATTGTTCAGTACTAGAATGAAAATCCAGGACTTAGATTGTCAGACTTCAGTGGTGAAAGAAAAAGCCTTTGATATTAAAAATCATTTGGCTGTTTTACAGGACTTTAATGAAACTAGAAGAAGTCTAAGTAACACAAAGTTAAAGCCAACAGCCACTGAAGAAAAACCACCTGTCCCAGCAAGGCCTGTCTGGATTCCAAAGATTGGGGATCTAGTCAGAGAGAAGAACACGGTGAAGAAGAAATTTGGGCCTTCTTACAGAAAAGCAGTACCTGCCTTAGCTGTCAGCGGAACAAGATCAGTAGTACTACCGCCCCTTGCTGGTAAAAAGGAGAACCGAGTTGTATCCATCGACCTGGTAAAACCACAATCATGTGGCCAATAATAAGTAGTACGCCCAGTGGACTCCCAAGAAATAGCAGAAGACCAAATCTTGCTGCAATCCAAGATGTTCAAACTGAGAGACTAATCACATTTGATAAACCTGCAGTGAATAAAAAAGGACTATGCAACAAAGCCATGGAACTTGTGCCTCTTGAAACCCAAATTGCAACAGTTCGTCAAGAAACACCTGTCTACAACGATGTAGCATCAGACTATGCTAATGAAACAAAGAAAAATGCAAAGACAAATGAAAATCCTGAAGCAATTCCAACAATTGACAGAACTGCATCTGGCTACTTCATCAATTTTGATGACTTTTCTGATGATCCAAGCGAGCATGAAGAAACGCCAGCAACAAAAACTTTCAAAGAAAAAATGACTGAACTTTTTCATCAACTAAAAGAAACACATCTGATTTCACCATGGATTGAATTTTGGATTGTGTTAGTTGTACTTTTCCTCCTACTTTGGCTCATCATGGTTCTATGTTTGGGAAAATGTATTGATGGAAAATATAGTACAATGGACACAGCAAGTCAGAACATCAACTTGGTCCTAAAGCCACACAGATCCTCACACATCGAGAAAAGAGAACTGTCATCAGTGAACATCACAGCCAATCCAATACCCGGTGGGGTAGCATGGGACAAAACGGATTATGAAATCTTTGGCCCGATTGAGCTCCTGAAATATCTACATCAGTTCAAGGTTTCATTAAGTGACTTTGTGACACCAAGTACTTTCTCTGATGATTGGGACTTTGAAAATATTAATAATATGATATCAGATTTAGTAATGTCAGCTAAATTCACAGAACATGATTATTTACAGGGTTCATCAAATTATGAAGAAATGTATTGTTATAATCATTTTGGTCATCACTATGTGCATAAATCTGCTAATCCTAGAAATGTTTTTACTTATAATCAATGGGAACATTGTACAACACCGCCAAAAGGCAGCTCAAAAACATTTTATGAGAAATTCCCATAATTCTCAGGGTTTAACACAACTGATCCAGAAACGTTTTATTTTAAAATGTTAAATAATACAGGAATGAAAACAATGTTGACAAATACTAAATTGATTTATTCTGAAATTATTTTATGATAAAATGTCTACATTTGGTTTTGAATTTTGGAAAAACAACATTGAAACAAAAGCCATCTGGGGTACAAAAGACTGGCAGGTACAAGGTCTAGAAGCATTATTTAGAGCCTGCATGATCCCAGAACAGATAATATTCCTGAATGACACCATTCAGCAAACAACCTGTCTTGGTTTAGCCAAGATAAAAGACTTAAACAAACCGTCTATTCCAAAGCCCACACCTGATAATAATAGCACTATAGATGTGGAGATAGACGTATACCATATTTTACACCAAAACAGAACAAATCCTGATTGGAAAAAATGGTTGATCTGGCCCACAGACACAAATAACTGTCAAGATAGATTCCTGAACAAAATACAGGGGTTAAAACAGAACAGGACAGACCCAAGATATTTCCAGAGACAACGTCCAGGGATAGTTACAACATACAGTGTAGGGAAACTATGCCTCCAATGGCTACAGAAATCCACACTGGCTGAAATTAAGCAACACTTGACTTTACTTAAAGAAGTGCTGACTTACGAGATTTCATAATGGGACCTCGCAAACAGCGTCAAAAACGTTTCATATACGCCGGTATATACGCTGCTACAACGAAGCTTGGAAAGTAACGCAAATTGAAACTGTAGAAAAAATACGAGAAATTGATCGTATTAATTTGGAAAAATCACTTTCTGTAATGGACAATGGGTTAACGACTCTGGCCCCCAGAATATATTCACTGGACAGCATTGTATCCTCTGCTATTGATATAATAGAGCAGGACTTGCTAATGTTACAACATGGACAGTCCCAATTGCGTTCTATTGTTCAGTTAGGCTGGATGTTACAAAACTTGCGTTCAGGCTACGTGCCATGGGGTTTAATCAACACAACGTCATTATTTTCTATCTTTAACCTTACTGATAAACAAATCAGTTTGTCACAAAAAGGAGCAGACTATACGATTCTGAGCATTGAAAAACTTGAGAGATTACCATTGACAATGTCAGAGAGACCTGTCATTGAATGGATAATACACGGAACAATTAAAATTCCGATACCAACTTTCCAGTTTAAGTATTGCCAAAAATATATACCAGCAGGCCTGTATGAAAGGTTGGGTAAAGGATACATCAAATCAACCTGGAATTTACCTTATGCACACAAATGTTATAGTGAAGGGAAAAAGGAGGTATTTCTTAGTGGTAACAATTGTAAAATATCACTAAGCGGTACACTTCTGTGTCAAGGTATTAATTTGCATGGAGCCTGCGAAGGTTCATCAAACAACCTTTCATGTCACCTGCATGGCACTCCTGCAAAACAGATAGAGCCATTTTTCAGACAACTTTCCAACGGCAGCTACGTTCTAATAAGTGACCACAGCTGATGTGGCATGGTGCCAGGAAAAGCGTTACGTCCAGGGTAATTTGCTGTATGCAAGTATTGTATCCAAACAGCAATCCAGACATGGAGGCGGCAATATGGCCTTCTTTGAATATCTCTTCTATTCGAATTGATACTTTAAGCAGAATGAAGTCTATTCTTTTACAGACAATTGTGCCTTTAACCTCGTCCAAAGAGACGTAAGATCTGCAAGTTGCAAGGACAGTGGCAGAGATACATACCCTATTATCAAAAAATTGCCCCGTGCATTTCGTAGAAATGTTAGGTCAAATTTTAAGCATGTCTGATACCAGTGGCATCGCACATGTATTTAAGACAATTTTTTCGGGACTGTTAGCACCCTTTGAAACAGTTCTGGGCATTTTTCTGAATTTTGTGCATTCTTTATTCGGCGGCCTGCCTCTTCTTTTGGGACTCGTAGCAGGAATTTTATTTTTGATCCTTCTGCTCCGATATGGCAAGCCAAGCCACAGACAAAACTCCAGCTACGATGGAAGAAACGATCCTAGCAATACGCTACCGAGACCGAATCACTCGAGTCCTCGGATTAGCCCGGCTAAGAGATCTGAATACAACTTGGTTTCTTTCATTCAGACCAATCTGGCAAGATTGCATCTTACCTGTGCTTCGATGTCTGCTATGCGGAGAAGAATGCGTGTTGGACGTCTGTCTTACACTACCATCAGCAGTACTAATGGATATCGATACTTTGCTCAGTCCGGTAACGACTCATGCAACGTGTTGTCCCCAGCGGCGACCTATTCTGATGACGGCATTCGTTGAGACTTCACCATTACGAGTAGGTGGCGGTGAAGTACGAGATGAAAGCAGCACCACACAGGTACAGCCTTCTGTGAGCATTGCTGATCCAGACATCGATGATAGCAATCATTCTCACATATGCACAATTTCAGCTTTTTCGAACTTGGTCGAACTTTCACCTGATGTTGTAGACCAATTTTTTGCAAGCCTGTCTGATTTGATGTTCTCTCCTAACAACGAGAATAACTTTTAAAACAACAAGCACACAGCGTTCCCTGAACTCTGAATTCGGCCTTCAGTTTTTGATAAACAAAACTACTGAAAACATTTGGAACTATTTTTTCCCCTGAAAGCAAAATTATTTTTTCCACTTCCAAAATATTTACCTTTTTTCTGGCACATGGTACTCTGCTTAAAGTAGAACTATTCTTAGAGAACAGAGCTTCTATTTTTAGAGGCACCAGAGACAATATTTTACCTCAGCCTCTAGCACATGTACAGTATTGTATAAATATGTGATGAAATGGTCTCGACCTTCTTTTCTGTATTAAGAGCCATTTCATAAATGTAGTTTTCGCAATTCATTCAGCCAATATTTATATATGCATTTCCTGAATGATAACACTGCTTGAAAAACATACAGTATAAATACTCATTTTCGTGTAAATACCATACACCATTTCAAATGCAATTTATGTATTTTGGGGTGGGTTGGAAAACACATGCATCATTATATGTTTAGTATTGCTTAGTATTTAGTAATGATGGCCATTAATACGTGGAGTGGGTGTTGTGAATCTATCTAGGACCCTAATTAGATATCCCCGATTCATGCCCTTATGTGGTTATAATAAAACATATCCTTATAAAGGCTAAGGAATCATGTCCATATTTAGTAATAGCCAATTCAGTCCAAATACGGCAAGGCTACTTCCATAACCTCCTAGAAAGTACAACGCGTTCTTTAAACAAACCAAGCCTCCAGCAGCCCGGGAAATCCCCCTGCTTTTGTTTTGATTTGAACAAGAGCTCCTGGAGTCCAGAAAGAACTGTTAGTTCTTAGTGACGTCTTATGTCCAACCTTACGTCAAACCCGGTACCTTCCAGGTATAAATATACCAACTTTGCCTTAAGCAAACACACGGTGGTTTGGAGCAGAGCGGCTATCTACTTGCCTGACGCCCAGCTGATGCGAGTGCCGAAGGAAGCCGAGAGAGAGACACTGTCTTTTCTCCAGCCGAGAAATTCCAGCTCCGGTGTTTCCAGTCACCCTTGCGGGTTGCTGGGAGATCGAGTCCTGAGAGAGAGATACAAGACCTCCTTCATTCTAGAACCAAGGTATGGAGCTGATTCAAACCTTAAGAGAATTCTTGATTCAGATTCTTGGCAAAAACAAACTTAACTTAAGCTGCAACTTACTTACTCCTTCCCACGTATTAGGCTTAGGTCAGGTACACCGGGGTAGGCGTATCTTAGAAGCACCAGTTGAGTACGTTTAGTCAATGATTTTATGTATGTATATATTTTATCTGTTTTAAAGTATCATATGGCTCAGAAACCATATAAATGCTTTTACAGCATTATTTCATAATACTCCTTTTACTATACGCACTTTACTTTATGATAAGTATTGCAATTGTGGCAATTCATTTCTCTTGCATGAGAAAGAAGACTGCTCAATAAATAACACCTTTTATTGAAAACGCCAGTCTCTCTATTTCTCTGCACTCCTGGTGAAATTAAGCATGCATGATTGACTGAGTGAAATAGTTGTCTATTGTTTTCACACGACTCTAGAGATATACTCTTTATTCTGAGGGAGCAAAGTTGTCATGTTTATGCTGTTGTCAGAAACGAATCCCTTCTTGTCTAATCAGGAAAGTTAACTCCTTCCTGAACATTCGAGAAAGTTTCTAGTGACCTCTGAGCTAGCTGGCAAACCTAATTAAGTCTAACATAGTCAGTAGAGACCTAGATGACCTCAGTCCTACGTCTAAACTGCTGTTTATGTTATTCCAACGCGCAGAGCCTATTGGGAATATAGGAACTACACTACACTTGCCTTTGAGTCCATCCGCCAAATTGTTGACAGGGGTGACACTGGAGCGAGGTTGATGCTGGACCTTAGCGCTGCTTTTGACACCATATCCCACAACCTTTTACTTGAACGGTTGTGGTGCTGCAGTGTCTGCCATAAGGTCTTGCAGCGGTTTGCTTCATTTTTACAGAATCGCATCTTTCTGGTTTCATTAAAAGCTGTTAAATCGCAGGTTTCTCTGCTGCAGCAGGAGAAGCCTCAGCGCTCCTCCTTAAGTCCTACTTTATTCAATCTGTACATGCTCCCCTGGCTAATATTATCGAGTGTTACAGGTTCAATATCTTATCGTACACCATTGATACGCAGCTGATTACCACCCTATCACTGAAGGAAGCTAATATGTTGGTTCTGCTTAGGACCTGTTTGTCGGAGGTGGCCCAGTGGATGGACCTCAATTGCCTAAAACATAATGCCGGGAAAACAGAGGTCCTTGTCATAGGTAAGCAACCTTCGATTTAGTCTTCTGCCTGGTGGCCAGACTACCTTAGGCCTTTACCCTTCCCTAAGCCGAAAGTCAAGAATCTAGGCGTCTGGTTTGATTCCGCGCTCTCTTTTGAGAGTCATATTACGGCCTTATCAGGTAAGTGTTTCAGGATCTTGAAAGTTCTCAAAAAGATCCTTTACTTTCTTCCTGAAGCTGCAAGGAAGACTGTAGTCCAGGATCTGGTCATACCCAGGCTGTACTATTATAATGCTTTGTACTTGGGAGTCTTACAGCCTCGGCTGATACGAATTTTGCGCTTGCAGAATGTGGCAGCCTGGCTGCTGCTGAATTTTCCTAGACAGTCCACTATGGGCTCTGCACTCTCCAGACTGCACTGGCTACCCTTGAAGAAAAGGTTCTCTTTCAAAGCCATGTGCTACTGTCATAGGATCCTTAAGGATAAGTATCCCTTGTTACTGGCTTCCCTTCTTCAAGCTCTATTGTCCCATAGGAACTTAAGATCTGCTGGGGCCTTGTTGGCATGTATCCTCATTGTAAAGAGAGCATGTCCTGGGGGCTGCTGTCAGTGCTTTATTAATAAAAGTATAAGTACCACAGCACTCGTCAGGATGCAACTGCAGCTTGCACCACCCAGTGCCCCTGCCAGTGCTGCCAAATTACAGTATCAACAAAACTACTAATGATCACACTTCTACAAGTGAGATGATTCATACTATTCCAGCCCCGCCAAAGCTATAAGAATGGCTTGGGTGGTAGCTATCAGTCAATTCTAATGTATATTCTATTGATAAACAACTCTTGTGATGCGTATCTCTAAATTAGACAAATAGCGCCACCATGTGGCAGAATGTCACAAGTGCCAGTGTTGACAATTTAGTGCTGGTGCTGAGCGCCTGAAACCACCAGTTCAAATAAAGCACTGGCTGCTCCTTTAGTTTCTTAGCAGCTAACCTGTGGAACTCCCTTCCTCTTCAACTTAGACAGGAAAAAAACTGAACTGTCTTTCCAAAAAAATATAAAAATCGGGCTGTTCATGTTGACTTAAATTGTGTTGTCACACTAGTATACTAGTGTGTTCTGACCCTTGGGAACGAGACCCTAGCACTGGGACACATCAATGGAAGTAACTACGTTCTCTATAAATTATATTATTATTATTAATATTATTATTATTATTATTATATTTATTAGTTGACCCTGAAAGAGAGGAGAAGGGAAATAAGAGAGATGGCCTGGAAGGACCTACAAGCAGCCTCAGAACTTAGGGACTCCAAGGCTTTCTGGGAAGTTTAAATCCGCCTTTTTTCTCTGAAGAAAAGCATCACGAAATAGATTGTCACATTCCCTCAGAAGATTGGATATCCCACTTTTCAAGGACTTTTGACAAAGAAACTTTTAACTCACTACCCTTAGAAGTATCCAATATTGTTTTGGGATAGTGCACATCTTTTTAGCCAACTCAACTCTTGTAGGCGATTTAGCCCTGGCTGTTATAAAGAGCCCCCTGGTAAGGCCTGATGGGGTCCCTATGGATGTTCTTAGACAGAATCCAGCATTTTGAGACCATTCACTTACAAATGTGTTTCGAGACAGAATAAGCTATTAATACTCGTTCCTGGAGGAAATCTACCATTGTCCCAGTCTTCAAAAAGGTCGATAGAAGCCAACCGACATGCTACCGCCCTATCTCCCTTTTGGATTCCTCTATTAAGATTTTGGGAATGGTGACCCTCCAAAAATTGGAAGATTGGGTGGGGGTAAAAAAAATGTTCAAAAAATGTTCTCAAAAGTACAGTACTGTATCTGCCCAGGTGCGGGCACAGTTGAACAATCCCTGAACTTGCTCCTACTAACCGGGAAGTATGTCATAGCTAGGAGAGCTTCTTTACTCCTGGTATTTATGGAGCTCTCCAGTGCTTTCGATCTAATGAATAGGGACAAGCTATGGAATATGAAGAGTGAGGCAGAGCTTGATAATCCCCTGATAGAATTCCTCAAACGCCTTCACTGCGGTATTATAGCACAAGTCCAATACGGCTATGATGGAGAATGCACTCCCATTTTTAAGTCTAGCCAGGGGTTCAGACCTGGCTGTATACTAGCCCCTTTTTGATTTCTAGACTATACTAATTCCCTTGATCGAGTGCTGATGGCTAGGGAGAGGGATTCTTCCATGGTGGGTATATGTCCTATATCCCTTCTACATTATGCAGATTATGTGGTGCTAATTTTCCACACCACTAATGGGCCACAATTATTACTTGATTCCTTTAATGAATTTATGGGGAACTCAAATTAAATATTAACCATCAGAAATCGTACATCATGATTTGCTGGTCATAGAAAACACATTCACGCAGGTTTAATATAAGTGAGACCCCCATTACAAAGGTCCAGCATTTTAATTTTCTTGGTATTATGTTGGACACTAACCTAAAGTGGTACAAGCGTTTAACTCAGAGGGTTCACAGAGGACGCTGTTTTTAAATTTGCCAGGAACTTGGCCATAAGCCTACTATATAACTAAATTCACTGTATAAAGCTAAATGTCTTTCATTGGGTACATATGAGTCAAGTGTCTGGAATTATATTAGAATGTTTGAAAACCATTGAAAATAAGTTCTTAAGCAGGCTGTTAGCGCTCCCCTAAAGCACTGCAACCTTCATAGCGCAAACAGAAGTTGGCCTTCCTTATATGGATGGCATAATAAAGATTGAGCCGCTCCTATTATGGCTGAAGATGAGGCAATCCCCTCAGACCAAATTTTTCATACAAATCTTGGAAGATTGTGTGAAACTAGATCCTACGGATTCCATTCCTTGTTTGATTTACATCAAAAGAACCTTTACAGAGCTTGGAGTTCCTAATTTTTTGTATTTTTCAATTGAAATTGATATCTATTCCAGGGCTATGGTAAAACCCCTTTTTTACAGCCATAGAACATATATCAGAACTGCCAAGACTCAAGCAATGGACTCTGTCCGCCGCTACATAGAGATCATGTCCACTGTAGAGATTAAACCTTATTTACTATGGATATTTAACCCAGAACACAGATTCTATTTAACTCATTTTAGATTTTGCACAGTCCACTTTCTGGTAGCCTTCCCCCAGCAGGGCACAGGGGTTTCTACCTTGCCCTGCTGCCGCTGCGGTAATACGACCCAGCAATCTCTTATCCATTTTAGGTTTTTGGTGTGGTTATTATTCTACACCTAGAGCTCAGTTTTTATGCATCCTATTGCATACAAATAACCTTAGATCCTTTAGGTTGGGTCTCCAATTGTTGCAGCGTGTGGACTTACAGCCTATATGCCACGCAGTCATCAGTTACGTTCGGCAAGCATTGAGGATAATGAGAGTTATGAAAATTCTGGCTGCCTCAGCTTTTTGGTTTTAATGTAGGTTTTTATGGTTGTATGTTTTATGGAGATTTTAAGTTCAGTATTTATTGATTCTGTGGATTGTTATGTATGAACTGACTGTACATTTTATCATCCTGTTCTGTAATTGTATTTAAATGCTCTACTTGTGTGAAAACCGGATCACTGACATAATATCGACGACACAAATATCGAGATACACAAATATCGAGTAAAAAATATCGATTGACAAAATATCGACTCCCTATCTTCAAACAGGTAAGTACCAAAATATCGACTCCAAAATATCGACTTACAAAAATATAGATTGTCAAAATATCGATTTTTTTAAATGTCTTAAAATTAAGTTAAAACTAATATAGTAATAAATATATTTAATATAAACTTAGAAATAATTAATAAAAAAATGTAATTTTAATAAATAATTTATATAATTAAAAAAATTATATCACCAAAAATTACACACACATATATATATATATATATATATATATATATATATGCAAAAAAGAAGGAGAGAACTCTGGGTAGGTCTCAGTTTAGGTGGAAAGCAGCTCCTTTTAGAGCACTCTCAACACCAGCGACACTCTAGATCTGCTCACCTCAAATGTCTGTTTTTCTATCAAAGTTTTTAAGCATAGGATTAGACAGTGCTATCCATGCCGAGATAGAAAATGACAAAGTCTTTCGCCATTTAAACAGCAAAGTCTTTAAGCATATGACTAGTACAGTGCAGTCCTTGCCGAGCTGTCAAATAACAAAAGCCATTTATCACTCCAGGCACAATATTACAGCTTTGAATTGGTAAAATACCAACTCAAGCCAACCTGAAATGATTAAAAGCAACCCCTGACACAGTGTTGCTTTTAATCATTTCAGGTTGGCTTGAGTTGGTATTTTACCAATTCAAAGCTTAAATGGCGAAAGACTTTGTCATTTTCTATCTCGGCATGGATAGCACTGTCTAATCCTATGCTTAAAAACTTTGATAGAAAAACAGACATTTGAGGTGAGCAGATCTAGAGTGTCGCTGGTGTTGAGAGTGCTCTAAAAGGAGCTGCTTTCCACCTAAACTGAGACCTACCCAGAGTTCTCTCCTTCTTTTTTGCATAATTTATGCGTCACTCTATGCCTGAAAGGGTTTTGTTTTGACTTAATACTGGGTGCTCCCTTGTGTCTGGACAAAGCTATACCTCTTTGAAGAGCTCTAATTAGAGCGAAACACTGTGTCAGGGGTTGCTTTTAATCATTTCAGGTTGGCTTGAGTTGGTATTTTACCAATTCAAAGCTGTAATATTGTGCCTGGAGTGATAAATGGCTTTTGTTATTTGACAGCTCGGCAAGGACTGCACTGTACTAGTCATATGCTTAAAGACTTTGCTGTTTAAATGGCGAAAGACTTTGTCATTTTCTATCTCGGCATGGATAGCACTGTCTAATCCTATGCTTAAAAACTTTGATAGAAAAACAGACATTTGAGGTGAGCAGATCTAGAGTGTCGCTGGTGTTGAGAGTGCTCTAAAAGGAGCTGCTTTCCACCTAAACTGAGACCTACCCAGAGTTCTCTCCTTCTTTTTTGCATAATTTATGCGTCACTCTATGCCTGAAAGGGTTTTGTTTTGACTTAATACTGGGTGCTCCCTTGTGTCTGGACAAAGCTATACCTCTTTGAAGAGCTCTAATTAGAGCGAAACACTGTGTCAGGGGTTGCTTTTAATCATTTCAGGTTGGCTTGAGTTGGTATTTTACCAATTCAAAGCTGTAATATTGTGCCTGGAGTGATAAATGGCTTTTGTTATTTGACAGCTCGGCAAGGACTGCACTGTACTAGTCATATGCTTAAAGACTTTGCTGTTTAAATGGCGAAAGACTTTGTCATTTTCTATCTCGGCATGGATAGCACTGTCTAATCCTATGCTTAAAAACTTTGATAGAAAAACAGACATTTGAGGTGAGCAGATCTAGAGTGTCGCTGGTGTTGAGAGTGCTCTAAAAGGAGCTGCTTTCCACCTAAACTGAGACCTACCCAGAGTTCTCTCCTTCTTTTTTGCATAATTTATGCGTCACTCTATGCCTGAAAGGGTTTTGTTTTGATATATATATATATATATATATATATATATATATATATATAAACATATTATTAAATAAACATATATAACATTTTAGAAAATGTTTAAAATTTATTGTTACAACTATAGTGAGTTCAACATTAGCAAAAGTGTTGGATAGCGTAGAGGTCAAATTTACTACTCCCACTCCAGTGGGTGCAACAGTAGGGAAAGCGCTGGATAGCGTAGAGGTTAAAATTACTATTCCCACTCCAGGGATGTATGACGTTACAACGCGTACTTTTACAACGCCTACCATTACAACAAAACTTTTACAACGCAAAAACTTTTACAACGCATACATTTACAACGCAAGATTTTACAACGCATATACCTTTACAACGCATACCATTACAACGTAAGTATTGGTAAGTATATAATAATTTTTTGAATATAAATTAATAAAAAATATTATAATATAATTTAATATAATTTATTAAATAAATTTAATTTAAATGTAATTTTACTTTATTTTTACAAAGTACCCCTGTACCCCAAAAACCCAAAACTGACCCTGAACCCTAAAAATACCCCTTTACCCATAAACTGAAAACTGACCCTGAACACTAAAAATACCCCTTTACCCGAAAACTGACCCTGAACCCTAAAAATACCCCTTTACCCCAAAAACTGAAAACTGACCCTGAACCCTAAAAATACCCCTTTACCCAAAAACTGAAAACTGACCCTGAACCCTAAAAATACCCCTTTACCCCAAAAACTGAAAACTAACCCTGAACCCTAAAAATACCCCTTTACCCCAAAAACTGAAAACTGACCCTGAACCCTAAAAATACCCCTTTACCCCAAAAACTGAAAACTGACCCTGAACCCTAAAAATACCCCTTTACCCAAAAACTGAAAACTGACCCTGAACCCTTAAAATACCCCTTTACCCCAAAACTGAAAACTGACCCAATACCCCTTTACCCCAAAAACTGAAAACTGACCCTGAACCCTAAAAATACCCCTTTACCCAAAAACTGAAAACTGACCCTGAACCCTAAAAATACCCCTTTACCCAAAAACTGAAAACTGACCCTGAACCCTAAAAATACCCCTTTACCCAAAAACTGAAAACTGACCCTGAACCCTAAAAATACCCCTTTACCTAAAAACTGAAAACTGACCCTGATCCCTAAAAATACCGCTTTACCCCAAAAACTGAAAACTGACCCTGAACCCTAAAAATACCCCTTTACCCCAAAAACTGAAAACTGACCCTGAACCCTAAAAATACCCCTTTACCCAAAAACTGAAAACTGACCCTGAACCCTAAAAATACCCCTTTACCCAAAAACTGAAAACTGACCCAGAACCCTAAAAATACCCCTTTACCCAAAAACTGAAAACTGACCCTGAACCCTAAAAATACCCCTTTACCCAAAAACTGAAAACTGACCCTGAACCCTAAAAATACCCCTTTACCCAAAATCCCAAACATATAACCTTTTCAAAATAATTATATACTTACTAATACTTACATTGTAATAGTATGCGTTGTAACGGTATCTGCGTTGTAAAAACATGCTTTGTAAATGTATGCGTTGTAAAAGTTTTTGCAATTTAAAAGTTTTGTTGTAATGGTAGTGCATAGTAAAAGTAGCGTTGTAAACGTTGCATACCCACTCCAGTGGGTGCAACAGTAGGGAAAGTGTTGGATAGCGTAGGGGTTAAAATTACTATTCCAACTTCAGAGAGTGCAATAGTAGGGAAAGTAAATACTTCACAAATATATATAAATAACATAAATAGTAATACCAATTACAAATAATTAAAATATTAAAAAAGTGTATACAAATATTAAATATTTATTTATAAATACAAAATAAAATTATTTAATTATAAAAATTGCCTTCTCATACTAATTAATTACCTATTAACAATAAATTAATTTACAATTTAAAAATTAATAAATTATTTTTCAATTACCAATTATATTTTAATTAATTACCAATTAATAATTAATTAACAATTAATTCTAAATAAATATCAATAAATAAATTAACATATTTAATAAATTATAATTAAATTACTTCCCACCCTATTCCCCTATAAACACACAACCCGCTACAGAAAATAAATTACTAAAATTAAAATATTTATCAATTAATCAATTATAATTAATTACCAATTATATTTTAATTAATTACCAATTAATAATTAATTAACAATTAATTCTAAATAAATATCAATAAATAAATTAACATATTTAATTAATTATAATTAAATTACTTCCCACCCTATTCCCCTATAAACCCACAACCCGCTACAGAAAATAAATTACTAAAATTAAAATATATATCAATTAATCAATTATAATTAATTACCAATTATATTTTAATTAATTACCAATTAATAATTAATTAACAATTAATTCTAAATAAATATCAATACATAAATTAACATATTTAATTAATTATAATTAAATTACTTCCCACCCTATTCCCCTATAAACCCACAACCCGCTACAGAAAATAAATTACTAAAATTAAAATATTTATCAATTAATCAATTATAATTAATTGCCAATTATATTTTAATTAATTACCAATTAATAATTAATTAACAATTAATTCTAAATAGATATTAATAAATAAATTAACATATTTAATTAATTAGAATTAAAGTACTTCCCACCCTATTCCCCTATAAACCCACAACCCGCTACAGACTTATATTACACAAAAAATAAAAATTATTATTAACTTACCTTAAATTCGATATTTTTGTTGTCTATATTATGTCTAGTCGATATTATGTCCATTCTATATTTTTGATTCGATATTATGTCCATTCTATTCGATATTAATTTTCTCTAGTCGATATTTTTGTTGTCTATATTATGTCTAGTCGATATTATGTCCATTCTATATTTTTTACTCGATATTCTGTCCAGTCGAAATAAAAGACTCGATATTATGACTGTACACCGTGAAAACCTTCTAGGCAGAGGAGATAACACTCCACGTATTTTTTGTACACTATTGATAATGATGTGTTTTTATCTTTTTATGGCCATGTTGCTGAATAAAAGTATTTTGACTGACTGGGCACAATTTAGCAGGTTCTATAGGTAGGTTGGTTGCATGAAATAATAGGCACTCTCAGGGCTATGGATTCAATAAGAGCAAATGATCCGGTTTGTTGTCGTGCCAGTATAAGAGTCCATTGTCAGGCTTTGGGGATGGCTGCAACTTTGGTGAGGACTGGTTCAAAGTAGATGATAATTCAACTCTTTCAGTAGTTGTGATTTTTAAACTAGCCATGCCATCACAGTAGGGAGAAGGGATTTTATCGCAAGACTACCAGTCAGCTACCTGGCTGGAGGAATCAATTGTGGCCAAAGTTGACTACGCGAGCTACGCGTAGCACTACGCGAACTGCGTAGTAGCCTGTTCGCACTGTGCAAGATGCCGTTTTCAATGATTGCACAGTGCGGACAAGCATCCGGCACTGTGCAATCATTGAAAACGGCATCTTGCACAGTGCAAGCTATAGTTTTCTGCCGCTCAAGTAGATTTTTACTTGAGCGGCAACTTTCTCAACGCGGACTGGTAGTTTCTCATTGCGAACGGTCGCGAGCATACACGACCACTCGCAATGAGAAACCTGACTTCCCCGCGTTGAGAATCTCACGGGAAGGTTTATTTTCCACGCTCACGTTCGCCAACTTGATGTTGCTGATCGCAAACGAGGAAAAAGTCTTGGCGGGATGTAATTTTGCTTGCTCGCGGTCGCCAACTTGACGTTGAGGACCGCGAGCAAGCAAAAAATGACCGCTACGCTACGCGTGTTTGCACTGTGCTACGTACAATTCGCGTAGTGCGAAGTAGCAGAAACTTCGCAAACTACGCGGGCGTAGCGTAGTGCTTTGCCCAGCGTTAGACACGATCGAATCATTGAAGTCTGTCCTTGATAAAAGATGATCTTGTACCACCCAAAAAATGTTTGTACTTCGAATCATTGGTTTAATAGCTCATGAGTAAGTAAATCTAATGTTTTGGTAGAATGTGTTAGATATCATTCTATTCCCTTACAGCCAATGTCTTCATTCACGGTGGGAGCTCCATTGAACTCCCAGCTCCCAGTGAGTTAACTGTGGTAGAGGGAGAGAACATCCTTTCCACAAAATCTCATATCTGTTGAGTATTATATTGTTGATTAGTAATTAGGAGAGGTAGAAAAAATTGCACTCTTGATTCTGAAGCCTAGAACGTATATTGTTTAGATTTTTATCACCTGCCTCACTCAGAAAATCAACCTTTTCGGTGCATTTATGTGTGCAATTATGACCCCCGCTGTCAGCTCTCGACTGTTAGTGGCATGGAACAGAGACAGATTGTTGTAGTAGTTCCTGAGAAAAGAAGGCTGAGTTTCAACAACAGTCGCTCCTGTATTTGCTTATTGTCTGGCCAGTACTATTACAATGTGCTTTTTACTACCCATCTTGCACAGGTTCCTATGACAGCAGTTTAAGACTGTATACGAAACATGCAGTTTTCAGCTACAGCTGTTCCTTTTCCTACTTACAATTTGCCTTTCATTTTGTCTCTTCTTCACTTAATTATTGTTTATTCAGGTTTTACGACGGAACCGCTCTTTGTTGTGGCTTGACCTGTCCCACAATCGGATCAAAGACGAGGGAGCAGCGAAGCTTGCAGAGGTCTGTGCTAAGAAATATTTTGTGTATTTTAACTTTTGTTTTCCTCCTAATCACTCTTCTTTGGTCCTTACCTTGGTAAGCGTCACCTCCCAGATGTGGTACTGCTGCAGGAGACCCACCTGATGGAAAATACGTGCCATGCGTTAAATAGATGGGGGTATTCCCTGGTGCTCCACGCTGGTTTTACCTCAGGGTCCCGGGGGGTGGGAATTCTTATTCGCCGCAGATCACCCCTTGTCATTGACCAGACAGAATCTGACCCATTGGGGCGTTTTGCAGCTGTTTCGGGGAAATGGGAGAGGCGCAGGCTCAACCTGGTAACGACTTATATCCCACCGGGTCTCCAAACTCATTCCTATCAAGACTTGGGTAGGCTTCTCCTTTCCCTCCCAGAGGGGCAACTCCTAGTGGGCGGAGTCTTTAATGCTGTAGTCTCGGGGAACATCGATAGACACCCACCTAGGGCCATGCCGACGGGCAAATGTGGTTAGCTGACTTTTTGGAGGCGTTCAGGCTTTTTGATCTCTGGCGCCTGCGACACCCGACGCACAAACAATATACTTTCTTTTCCTGCCCGCACCGCTCCTTTTCACAGATAGATTACATCCTTGCACCCATGCACCAGGACACCACCATTCAAGAAGACACGCACCTCATAAGGGGTATTTCGGACCACTCACCACTGTGGGCCCACCTTACAATCGGCGATCGCCAGGAGGGGTGCATCGCGCCAATCAATGCCTGGTATCTTCACAGCGATGAGATTAGGAAGAAACCAACACTTTCCATCTACCAGTACTTTGAGAGTAATGACGGCACCGTATAGTCTTCAGTGGTATCATGGGAAGCCTTCAAGACCGTGCTCAGGGGAGAGGCCATTTCTGCGATTGCTGGCCATCGCAAAGAACAGGAGGCGCAGATTAGGGCTGTGAAAAGTGACCTTCTTGCCCTAGAAAATGCAGCGCAGGCTGATGGGACATCAGAAACTGCACATCGGATGCAACTTTAAGCAGCCGAATACAAAGCCCTAGCTACTGACGCTGCTAAAACTCTCGCAAGAGACAGGGAGGGCAGACTATATGACCAAGGCGACAAAGCAGGCAAGCTCATTGCCTGGTTAGATAAAAAGCGGCAGGCGCAGAGCAGGGCCGGTCCTAGCCATGGGCGGTATGGGCAGCTGCCCAGGGCCTCGCGCTCAGGGGGGCCCCGCCACCGGCCCCGCAGTTGCGGGAATAAACGGCGCTAGACTCGGGCTGGAAGCAGTGCACTCGATGGGAAATCCCCTTTCGAAGCTCTGAAATCTGTTACACTCGCGGCGCTGTTTACTGACAGGGTCACGTGGAAGCAAGAAATCTGCTTGAAAGGAATACTGCTGCTTGCCCTCAGTTTATCACTGTATATATAGAATGTTCGGCGGTGAAAGGGAGAGGATGTGGCTTAACGGCCAGAGCGGCCGATTTTGGAGCTGGAGAACCAGGTATCAATCGAATCTCGGGCGTCCGCTCAACATCCTGTGACTCTGGGCAAATCGATTTATCTCCCCGTGTCTCCCCCAAAAATATGACGGCCTCCTTGGGTAACAACTGGTGCTCATGTAAAGCGCTCCAGTATCTTTGGGCCAAGGTCGCGCTATATAAAACTCCCCAAAAAAAGTATCCAACATGAAATGACAGCGTGTACTGTACCTCCCTTTGGTGTGAAGTGCCAAATATGGCCCTTGTGCAAGCAGAGGGTCGCCTTTCACTAAAGTGCACTGGCCACCCGTAAACAGAAGTAAAACGCACGTGAAGACTTTCTACCGAATGGCTGTTGTCCAATATGCTAATGATTATCAGCGTCAACGATGCATTTCGCCCGTGAAACCAGGTACATTGGCAGCAGTCTGAATCTTATGCAGTCGTCACAATATATTTTCTCCGGAGACAAAATGATGATGGGGAAAAGCGCTGCGCAGTGAGCACAGCACAGTGCATTCTTCCGTCCAATAATATCGAGTGTGTGTGTGTTTATTTTGCAGTTACCAGCCAGGCCTCGTTCTCCACACTCTGTTGCAAGTACGGTACAATCGGCATTTCTGTGGTGTCTGCTGGCTGCAAAGAAAGTGCGAGAGGAGACTTCTAAGAGCTCTGTATTCATTCTGCCAGCCATTATTCATTAGGCATCACTGCCCCCTGGGCCCCCTCTTCTCTTACTTCACCTAGGGTCTCTGCGTGACTGCGTCTCATCTTTGAGCAGAGCCTGCTGCTAGCTACTTTTAAGTCAGCACCTCCTGCACAATACAGGGAACAACACTGTCTGCGCACGCACGCAAAGACGTCTGCACGCACCACCTAGCTTGGTTGGTGGTGGTGGTGCGTGCCCTGTGGTGGTGACGTGACGCCGGCGTCGCCGGCCTTGAATCTTCCTCATGCAGGTGACAGGTGGTCCCAGGGCCGTCAATCTGGTAGCGCGCGAAAGCGCTACCAATGACGGCCCTAGACATGATTTTATGGCCTGCCCCCGCTCAGTGTGACGCACTCAGCATGCGCACACGCCATACGTGACCTAGCACTGGCAGTCAGTCACTTACTAACTCGGATCGGGCGGCGGGCCGCGTGGGCAGGGCAGGGCTGCAGGCAGGAGTCGGACGACGTCGTCGCTTGAGTCCGTGTGTTGAGTCAGACTGTCTACGTTAAGGTAAGAGACCTGCTTGCTTCAGTTCAATCCATCGTATTATATATTAGTATACACTTAACTTAAGTTAAAATGTCTGAAGATCGATCGATGCTGAGAAGAACAATGTGTAATTTAATCTCCGGCATGCATCGAACAGCTCTGACGGGCTGTGGATTTATGGGGCACCAGGCCTTTCCTCCTTTGATGCTAGCTAGTTCCTAAATCAAAATCGTACAATATAGTCTGCTGGCTTTATCAACCCTTTTGGAGCTTTGCATTCTACTTTCTCACGTTTACTGAAAATCGGCAAATGCCTAGTCTAAGGCCTAAACACCAGCTATATCATTTGTAATAATGTCTAAGGCATGAGAAAGTTGGCATTAGACTAAAGAGTACAAATCTTCTGTATAGTGAGACAAGACAAATTCTACAAAGGAATGACCTGCCAACTGACATATGTAAGGCTACACCTTACTCCACTGTTTTACAAAAGTATCTGATTTTTGTCCATTAGCTCAAAATGGAGGAAGGCAATTTTACATTATTCATCATTGAGAGTCATGGGCCGTCAGCTACAACAATCCAAGGAGGACTAGAATCAACTGATACTATAATGGTTTGCTTTACAAAGCAAACATCGATGCAATTAGAACTCATTAAGGTGACATGAAGCACTATTTTTAGCACTAATTATATGAATATCGGTCGCATAGCCGGAAGGTGCCATAATAGCCAGGGAATGTGACATGAAATATAGCATATAGCCACGGAAGGTGACATGAAGCAATATTTTTAGCCCTAATTATATGAATATCCTAATTATATGAATATATCATAGCCGGAAGATGACATAATAGCCACGGAAGGTGACATGGTTAAATCAATTTCTGCAAGGATTAAAACAAAATAAAAACAGATGAGAGGGTACATCAATAGAACTGCTGTGATATACAAAAATTATAGGTTTGAATGACAGGCCTTTTCCAGGAAAGTAACTATAGGTTGGTACACATTCATGCAGATCCCAGCAGAGCTGAACATTCCACTGTTTCTGTACTAGGGAGCACCAGAAATAAAGTCCATTTAGGTATTGTAAAGATCAGTGAAGTTTCCCCCTTCTTTTTCCTTTCGCCAGGCACTACATGTCCAACTAATCATTCAAGGAGACGGCAAGTGTTACACTCATGGATATTTGCTCACCTGTTTTCCATTCCCTCTACTTTTGTCCATGTTACTCATATCCACATTAGTTTGCTTCACTGATGCCAAATAACTAAGATCAAAAGTCCTGCAAAGTCACTTTCTGTGATGTCACTTGGAGGGGCCTCACATCTTCCCTTTCGCCCGGGGCCTCAGAAGGCCTAGGACCGGCACTGGCACAGAGAGTGGTAGCCGAGCTCAGGGCGGAATCGGGAGCCGTCATCACGGAACCCCGAGAGATTGTAAGGGAGTTTGCGAGACACTACCACCAGGTTTACAGCAGGTGGTCGGACCAGCCGGAGGAGGATTCGGTGGACCTACTAACTGACATCAGGTGACCCGCCCTATCGGCCGCTGAAAGGGAAGTTTTGGAAGCGCCACTTACTGTTGAAACGTTGTGTGGAGCCATTCGAGACCTTAGGCCGGGGAAGGCCCTCGGGCCCAATGGCCTCCCGATCGAGCTTTACAAGCTCAAACCCGACGGCCTTAGCCCATACCTGAAACGTATGTTTGAGGAAAGTAGGGAAAGGGGTGTTTTGCCACGAGACCAGCGCATAGCCACAATTGTGGCCATCCCTAAGGAGGGAAAACCGAAAGACCAGTGTGCCATGCAGAGCCCAAAATCCTCGCCAAGGTCCTTGCAAACAGGCTTAAGCCAGTTCTAAATACACTGGTCCACCCGGACCAATCGGGCTTTATGCCCCATCCAACACGGCACTCAACTTGTGCCGTCTACATGGGGTCCTGGTACGCTGTCACACGCTCCAGAGGGACGCAGTTGTGGTGTCACTGGATGCCGCAATGGCGTTTGATACTCTGGAATGGCCTTATATGATGGCTGTCCTCCAGAAGCTGGGCTTCAGTCCAAGCTTCATCGGATGGGTGCGTCTTCTTTATTCCGAGCCTCTGGCCCAGGTCACGGTAAACAACAAGACCTCCGAGGTTTTTACCCGAGGGAGAGGGACACGACAGGGGTGACCCTCTCACCTCTGCTTTTCGCCCTTGCTCTGGAACCACTCGCTGCCTGAATCAGACAGGATCCCTCTCTGAAAGGGCTCCAATGGGCTGATGGATGGGAGGATAAGATTTCGCTTTACGCGGACGACATCCTCCAATGCCTAGCAAAGCCTCGAACGTCCCTCATTGTAGCCCTGGACATTTTCGTCAGTTTCGGACGGAACTCCGGGTACAGCATCAATTGGGGCAATTCCCTCCTTTATGTTCTTCACGGAGCCCCTCCGGTTGTCCCACGTAACTGCCCGATTGAGGTGGCCACAGAGGGGTTCATGTATTTAGGAATCTTCATTTCCAAAGAGAAAACCACCAGGTATGAGAAAAATCTGTTGCCGCCTTTGCATCGGCTTAAAAGAGACTCCGCAACTTGGCAGAAGCTCCCGCTGTCCCTACTGGGCCGGGCAGCACTCTTTCAAAATGATGGCGCTACCACGATTCCTTTATGCTCTGCAAAACTGCCCGGACTTAGTCCCGCAGTCATACTTTGCGACCATTGAAGCTGCACAGAGAGAACTTTTGTGGACTGGAATTCCCCGCATATCATTGGAGAAGCTCACACGAGGGTGGTTCGATGGGGGCATAGCGCTCCTAGACATCCGAAAATACTACTGGGCTGCGCATCTATCGGCCATAAACCAGGGTACCTATTGCGATGGCAACGACCCGGGGTATGGCATGGATCGATGGCTCCTTCCGGGCGGTAACTTTGAGGCCGCACTATATTCTCGACCAGGCAGGTACTCGCTCACTGGGCCCACGAAACATTCGGTCCAACTATGGCACATAGCACAGCGAAAACTGGGGTGGGCTAACACACTAACAATGGCCACCCCGCTATGGGTCTCAGAAAAATTGGGCACTTTGGGCCGCACCAAGGGGTTCCTCAATTGGGACCTAATAGGGATTTCCCACATCAAGGATTTCTGGGGTCCAGACGGGGTGGTGCCTTTTGCTTCGCTCCAACGCACATATGACCTGGCGAAGACGGAATACTTTCGATACCTCCAGGTTAAACACTCCCTCCAGACTAACATCCCTTCAGGGACTCAGCCCCCAGAATCCTCCCCCCTGGAGGATAGGTTGCTAGATGGACACCTCCCAGAGCGCGTCATTTCCCTCATATACAAAAAGCTTATCAATCACTCCTTAGATCCACTGGCGTCTCTCAAAGGGAAGTGGGAGGCAGATGGGCTCGAAATAGACGAAGAGGAGTGGAGGGAGGCGCTGGCATCCCCCAGGGAGATAGCTATATTGGCCAGACTTAGATTGATCCAACTGAAAATTCTTCACCAGGTTTATGTTTCTGGCACTAGGCTGATGCGGATGGGCCGCAGTGTGGATGGTCTCTGTAGAAGGCGATGCAGGGAGGTGGGAACCTTCTTTCATATATTGTGGGAGTGCCCGGTGCTTCAGTCCTATTGGAAACGAGTGCTCGATTGCATGCAGGAGGTCTGGGGGGTGGAGTTGCGACAAGAGGCGAAGAGATGTATTTTAAATATCTGGGAGCCCACGGACCTTTCACCGAAGGGGAGGCTCTGGGTTACGTGGGGATTGGCAATCGCAAAGCGTAATGTGGCAAGGCTGTGGGGGGCAGTAGCGCTTCCGACACTAAGCACTTGGAAAAAGGACATGGACTGGTGCATGCTGAAGGAAAAGACAGTGTATGTGGAAAGGGGCTGTCCCCGGAAGTGGGTGGCGGTGTGGTCCAACTGGATTGATTATCGAGGTACCATATGTGAGCCCCCACGAATTGTACCCATTGATGAGCTGGTTACACTGTGAATTTATTTTGAAACTGTTCTGCTATGTAATATTTTGTATTGAAAAGGCTATGGGCAAACTGCGTTCTTTATGGTACGGATGTGGCTAATGTGTTTCCTGAATGTGCTGACCTCCACTTTTAACTTGTTGAAAAAAGAAGAGTTTAAATAAAAAAAAAAATGAATTCGGGATTCCGTTGGGGCCTGGTACACCATTTGATCTAATCCTACTTAGTGCCATTTTTACTTGTTCTGTTTGCCATATCTCAATGACTTGTGGCTCGGCTTGAATTCAATACTGACCATTCCTGGGTGTTCCACCGTCTTCGCTGCTCGTCATGCTTGACTTTTGATGAACGGCATTATTATTAACCAATACATCTGTGGATGCCCCATAAAGGTTGGAAATAAAAGACACCCAACAGGATTTGGCTATATTAGCACTATTCGCTCTTTTGCTACCATTTTCAAGATTGTTTATTATGCCCCAGAGTACTTTCAAATGTTTTGTTTTGCAGGAAAAATTCCACACAAATGTACTGAGTGTGGATCTTGAATCATTTTTTAGCTTATAACAAATTTTCAAATACGCTCCGAGATCACTTACGCACTCTCTTCTAAGGCCAAACTTTAAATGAATTTGGGGAGGTAAATTAAACAGGATCTCAATGCCAGACATCAAAGAAGGGACATGTTTAGTAGCCATTACTTGCAAGAGTGGCTGAAGAGAGAGATCATTGAAAGAGTTCAGCAGGGAAGAGAACGAAACAATTGATGAGTTATTTCTTCTTAAAATTGCAGCACTCTGATTCTTAAATGAGCCTCTGGATTCAAAGCTCACCCCCCCAAGTATTTATACTCAGATACAGATTCAAGAGCCGCCCCTTCTATATAAAATGTTGGTGTTGAAGTTCTTCCCCTTAAGACAAACATGGTTTTGATTTATTAAGATTACCTCTTAACCAATGATCCGCAGCGTACTGAGCGTTCGTATTAATTGAATGCTGAAGCCCAACCTTTATATAGCTAATCATCACATCATCAGCATATTAAATATGTGAAATATTGAAATCAGCCACTGTAGATGAGTGTGAATTAACACTTTTTTAATGCAGGAGTAATTCCAGCGAGGTATAAGTTAAATAAAAGCAGAGCCAGTACACAGCCTTCCTTTAGGCCATTTCTTGTTAAGATTTTCTTCAAGACAGTTGTACCATTGCCCAACATGGCTCTTGTTCAAGTGTATGTGTACAGAATTGGGATCGCTCTTTGGAGAAGAAGAGACATTCCCCAATTCAACATTTTTAATCAGAAGATGTTTCTCTGCACTGCATCATATGCTGAGCTAATTTCTACATAACACAAATGTAGCTTCACAGAGCGATACCGTGCCTGTCAAATTATTAAAGCCAGCACCTGAATGTTAGTAGTTGTGCCAATTCCCTCAATAAACCCTGTCTGGTGCTTCCGCACCAGAGAATTGGACTCTGCCCAATCCGTTAATTCAGTTACCAGACATTTTGCAAAATATTTTGCTTCCCCATCCATTAGAGCAATCAACCTATAATAAGAAGGTAAGGAGGTTTGACCGACTTTGTAAATTGGGGGCCAGCTGTCTGGAATTTCCTGGTTATGGAGGATATAGTCAAATAAGGGACCAGCTTATCTGCCCAGAATCGTGGCTTCTGCTTGTAAAGCAACTGTGGAAGTCCGTTGGGGCCTGGGGCCCCATCTCTACGGCTCATGGAGATGATTTTTTCCACTTCTCCCAATGAGATTGCCTTAAATGAGGCTTCCCACTCCAACTTTGGAATTACAGCTTTTGGGGTACCCTTTATTGTATCCGCATCCTCCTACTGTAGTGTAGCTCCTATCATCCCAATAGGCTCTGCGCATTGGAATAATACCTACAATAGTAAAGGCCTAGACCAGACGTTAACTAGGTCTACTACTGTCGATATTAGACTTAAAGTTTTGGGTTTGCCAGCTTAGCTCAGAGTTCACTAGAAACTTTCTCGAATGTTCAGGAAAGAATAAACTTCCCTGATTAGACAAGAAGGGATTTAGTTTCTGACAACCATAGAACATGACAACTTTGCTCTCCCCTAATCAAGAGTAAATCTCGAGAGTCGTGTGAACAAAAGGCAATTTATTTTACTCAGTCAGTACGTGCATTCTTAGTCTCATCAGATTGTAGAGAAAAGGAAGAGACGGGCGTGTTCAATAAAAAGGTCTTATTTATTGATCAGTCTCTTTTCTCATACAAGAGAAATGGATCGATATTATTGCAATACTTATAGTTAAGTAAAGTGCATACATTAAAAGCAGCAGTATAAAATAATACTGTAAAAACATTGATATGGTTTCTAAGCCATAAGATGTTTAAAATGAATAAAATATATTACATACACATATACATTTGACTAAACGTACTCAACTGGTGTTTCTAGATACGCCTACCCCGTGTACCTGACCTAAGTCTAATACGAGGGCGGGAATAGAAAGTTACAGTTTAAGTTAAGTTTGTTTTTGCCAAGTGAAATAACTTAAGAATTCTCTGTGAGGGGTTATTCAGTTCTGTACCTGGAAGTTAGGATGAATGAGGAATGGTATCTCTTTCTCTGGTCTCGATATTCCAGGCTGCCTGCGAGGGCTACCCGGAAGCGCCGGTGCTTGGTTTCTCGGCAGGAGAAAGCAGCTTCTCGTTCTCAGCGCGTCAGAAAGGCGGGGCTGCTGCCAGCGGGGTCTGCTCTGCTTCTGGGCTTCGGCAAGTATGGCTGCTCCGTCTCGTCACCACGCGTGTGTTTGCATAGGGCAAGATCGGTAATATTTATACCTTTAAGGTGCCGAGATTGACGTAAGGATGGACATAGATACGTCAATAAGGATGTCATACGACTTGCTCGTTAGCACATTCTTTTGCTGAAGTTCTCGGTGAAATCAAAACAATGGCCGCAGGGTTTTGCCCAGGTTGTCATAGGTTTGATTTGTTATGAGAACTCCATATGCCTTATCAGGGGCTGGAGGAATATCGCTTGTCTAATTAGATCGCAAGCGTTATGACCTAATCAGATAACACGTTCCTGTGCCGTAGTGTGACTGCGTCAGATAACGGTATCTGCATCATGGGGTTTTTCTGCCTCATGGGCTGATTACTTAGTTAACTTGTTAGTTTGCTAACCAGAATAGGGTCAGGAATAGGGGGATCGATTCAGAACCTATAGGAATACATCACACCCACTCCACGCTAACTATGGTCATATTTACTAATCTATGCATAGTATAACATAGTACAACATACTATAGAGTATAGTGTATACCTTACCACCCCAAAATACATAAATGCATTTTGAAATTTTCAAATATACAGAAAAATTGCAGTCATATGTATTGCATGCACTCAAGCTATGGAATAATGCTAAAGTAATCACGCATTTGTATACATTATTGCTTATTTGGTATATGAGAAATTACACATGAAATGGCTCTTAATACAGAAAAAAAGTTCGAGACCATCCCATCACAGAATAAAATATTTATGAACATACCAGCGGGCAGCTAATGTCTATATGCTATCTAAAATTTAGAATTCTTAGTTCTTTAAGAATAGTTCCTTACTTTAAGCAGAAGATAGTGTCCCGAAAAATATGCAAAAATATTTTGGGGCTGCTGAAAAACTTGCTGTCCGTGAACTGGAGGGAAAATTGTTCATGTGACTTTATTTTTAAAGTTGAAGGCCGAATTCAGGGAACGCCGTGTGCGAGCTTGCTCAAAAGTCTCTATTTCTGCTCTGGAGAGAACATCATATCATTCAGGCTTTCGAAAAAGCTGTCAACAGCTTCCTGGGAAAGTTCCACTAACTCGGAAATAGGTGTAATCATGCATTCGTGCGCATGATTGTCTCCATTGACATTCTGATTCGCATTGCTGACAGAAGGTCGTACCTGATCGATGCTGCTTTCATCTTGAACTTCACTACCCATCAATCGTAGTGGTGAAGCTTCCACGAATGCCGTCATCAGGATTGGTAGCCTTTGAGGGCAGCACAAAGCATGAACCTTGATCGGGCTCAACAATGTTTCTGCATCCATTGGCGCATCCGATTGTAGCGTCAGACAGGTGTCTAACACGCATTCTTCTCCGCATAGCAGACACCTTAATACAGGTAAAACACATCTTTGCCACATTGGTCGAAATGATAGAAACCAAGTCATGTTCAGGTCTCTAAGCCGGGAGAGTCCCAGGATTTTTGATATCCGGTCCCGGTATCCAATGGCTAGGATTGTTTCTTCCCTTGTCGCAAGAGTTTTGTCTGTGACATGGGTTGCCATAACGAAAAATAAGGACCAAGAATAGTATTCCTGCAATTAGTCCCAAGATCAGGGGAAGTCCGCCAAAAATCGAATGGACGAAATCTGGAAAAATACCCAGTATGGCTTTGAATGGTGTTAATGCCATCGAAAATACTGTCTTAAATACCTTTGAGACCCATTGGTATCAGAAATATTTAAGATTTCGTTTAGTATTTCTGCGAAATGTATGGGGGAATTAGTTGATAACAATGAATGTATCTCTGCAGTCGTCCTTGCGACTTGTAGATCATATGTTTATTTTGATGACGAGAGCCTGGTAGGCGTCTGAAGAAGCACTGTTTTCATTCTGCTTAAAGTATCTATTCGAATAGAAGTAATTTTCAAATTGGGCCATGCCCTTGCCTCCCTGTCTGGAAAGGAGCTGGGGAACAATGAGCGTCCACAGCACTTGACCTTCGCAGTCGTAGTTACGAGATAAGGAGTCCCGGGCATAAGACTACAACATCTGCGATCTACAATTAGAATGTAACTCCCATTATAGAGTCTTTGAAAGAATGGTTCTATTTCTGTTGCAGGTGCGCCTTGCTGGTGACATGAAAGGTTGTATGAATTCCCTTCACAGGCTCCATGCAAACTAATTCCGTTACACAGAAGTGTGCCACTTAGTGACATCGCACAATTGTTGCCACTAAGAAACACTTTCTGTCCTTTATTACTGACACATGCATGTGAATAGGGCAGGTTCCATGTTGTTTTAATGTACCCCTTTCCCAATTTCTCGTACATGCCAGCCTGTATATATTTTTGGCAGTATTGAAACCTGAAGGTTGAGATTGGAATATTAATTATCCCATGTATTATCCATTCACTGACAGGTCGTTCTGACATTGTCACTGGTAATCTTTCTAGTTTTTCAATGCTCAAGATTGTATAATCAGCACCCCTTGCGCCATACTGATTTGTCTATCAGTAAGGTTAAAGATTTGGAATAGTGACGTTGTGTTGATTAAACGCCAAGGCACATAGCCTGAACGCAGGTTTTGTAACGTCCAGCCAAGCTGTACAATAGAACGCAATTGGGACTGACCGTGTTGTAGCAACAGTAAGTCCTGCGATAATATGTCGATTGCTGAAGACACAATGCTGTCCAAAGAAAAAATTCTGGAGGACAGAGTCATTAACCCATTGTCCACTACAGAAAGTGATTTTTCCAAATTAATACGGTCAATTTCCCGTATTCTCTCTGCTGTCTCAATTTGAGTAACCTTCCAGGCCTCATTGTATGCTGCATATACAGAGGCTGCTATGAAACGTTTTTGACGCTGTTTGCGTGGTCCCATTATGAAATCACGCAAGTCAGCACCATCAGTAAGTAAAGTTAGGTGTTGCTTAATTTCTGCCAGTGTGGAAGTTTGTAGCCATTGAAGGCATAATTTGCCCACACTGTAGGTTGTTATTATCCCTGGGTGATGTCTTTGGGGATATCTAGGGTCTGGCCTGGTCATTTTGAACCCCTGTGTTTTGTTCAGGAATCTGTCTTGACAGTTATTAGTATCTGTGGGCCAGATCAACCATTGTTTCCAATCAGGATGTGTTCTGTTTTGGTTTAATATATTGTTTACGTCTATCTCTTCATCTGTAGAAGTGTTGCTAAACATTGTTGGCTTTGGAATAGACGGTTTATTTAAATCTTTGATTTTGGCTAGGCCAAGACAGGTGGTTTGTTGAACAGTGTCATTTAAAAATATCATTTGTTCTGGGATCATGCAGGCTCTAAACAAAGCTTCTATACCCTGTACTTGCCAATCTTTTGTACCCCAAACACTTTTCAATTCAACATTTTTGTCCCAATAATCAAAACCAAAAGTATTCATTTTTTCAAAAATGAGTCCGAATATATCAATTTTGTGTTGGTTATCATGGTTTTTGTCCCTGTCTTGTTTGATAATTTAAAATAAAATGTTTCAGCATTACTTGTGTTAAACCCTGAAAAATATGAGTATTTGTCGTAAACGGTTCTTGAGCTTCCTTTTGGAGGTGTTGCACAATGTTCCCATTGATTATAATTTAAAACATTTCTAGGTTGTGCAGATTTATGTAGAAAATGGTTACCATAGTGGTTATAACAGTACATACTATCATAATTGGTAGAACCCTGCAAATAATCATGCTTGGTAAATTTAGCAGACATTACTAAGTCAGACATCATATTATTAATGCTTTCAAAGTCCCAATCATCGGCAAATGAGTTTGGTTTTACAAAGTCACTCAAGGAGATCTTAATTTGGTGTGGATATTTCAGGATTTCGACCGGACCATAAATTTCATAGTCAGTGTTGTCCCATGCTACCCCACCCGGTATAGGATTGGCTGTGAAGTTGGCTGAAGAAAGCTCTCTTTTCTCGACGTGTGAAGATGTGTGTGGTTTGAGGATCAAGTTGATTTTCTGACTTGCTGTGTCCATTTTAGCATATTTTCCCTCAATGAAGCGTCCCAAAGTTAGTACCATGATGAGCCAAAGTATGAGGATAAATGCACCAAAACCCACCCAAAATTCAATCCATGGGGAAATCAGATATGTTTCTTTCAGTTGTTTCAAAAGTTCTTTAGCTTTATCTTTAAAGGTTTTTGATGATGGCTGTGTCTTTGATTCATTGAAGCCTTCAGAGGAATCATCGAAGTTTATGAAGTAGCCGGATGCAGTTCTGTCAATTGTTCCAATTGCTTCAGGATTTCTGTTTCTTGCATGTTCACTTGGTACTTCACTATAAATTGGTGTGTCTCTGCTAAATGTTTTTATTTGGGTTTTCAGAGGTCTGAGTTCTATTGCATTGTTGCATAGTCCTTGTTGTTCTTCTGTAGGCGTTTCAAATGTGATGAGCCTCTTCGTTAGGACCTCTGTACTGGTAGCAAACCTTGGTGTTCTGCTACTTATTGGGAGTCCACTTGGCCTACTGTTTGTTATTGGCCACATGATTGTGGTTTTACCAGGTCGATGGATACAACTCGGTTCTCCTTTTTTCCAGCAAGTGGCGGTAGTACAACTGATCTTGTCCCGTTGACAGACAAGACAGGAACTGCTTTTCTGTAAGAAGGCCCAAATTCCTTCTTTACCGCGATCTTCTCCCTGACTAGATCCCCGACTTTTGGAATCCAGACAGGTCTTGCTGGGACAGGTGGTGGTTCTTCAGTGGTTGTTGGCTGTTGTTTCACCTTTATGTTGCTCAGGTCTTTTCTTGTTTTGTTTAAGTCCTGCAAAATAGCCAAACGGTCTTTGATATCAAAGCTTTTTTCTTTCACCACTGAAGTCTGACTGTCAAGGTCAGAGATCAACATCCTAGTTCCGAATAATAATTCGTACGGACTGAATCCCTTCAGAGAATTTCTTGGCAAGTTATTTAGACTACGTTGGACACTTATTAGATGTTTGACCCACCCAGCTCCCGAACCTAATATCCTTTCTGTTATAGATTGCTTTATGCCTTGGTTTTTTCTTTACACCATCCCGTACCCTCAGGAAGGAAGTGAGAAGATTCCCGCTGGGCTATGCTCATTTGGTCATGTTTCCCCTCAGGCTGGAGGGCTAGAGTGAAAACAATGGTCAAACGTAGCATGCTCTTAGCGTATATGCCATTTAGACTCGCAAATCTTTGTATAACAGTCCAGACGTCAGCCGAGTGCTGAGGATCTACATTATAAGTGGAAACTAGCCTGTATATGTTAATCGCAACCCTTCCTTTTTACTCTTGATTTTTTCTGGAGCAAAACGGCGAGGTATTAAACTGTTTCTCTCCCCACTGCGATCTCTGTTGCAGTTTGGGCAGTTTTTTACAAACATGGTGTGACGCAGGCTCATGCCTGGCCACCAGTACCGTGATTGTAATTCTTCCAGAGAATCTTTTAGTTTGAGGTGTCTGAGACCCTCGCCCATATGTGCGTCTGCGATTAACAAGTTTCTCCTGTCCATGTTTGGAATCACTCTATCCCCCACTCCAGGGAATCGAGCAAAAGGGACGGAGTTTGCATCGATTATGTATGTATAATTGAGTGGATAGTTGATCGGTAACGCTGAGCAGTCGCCTTTTGATGACGTTTTCACCGCCAGCACTGTTTCACCGTCAATGTATTTTAATGTACGCTTTTTTCGAGCTACGGGAGCCGTTTTAGTTGCTGCCGCTGTGGCTGTTTCAGCCAATGAATTCCCTGCAACGTGAACGCCATCACGCTGATGACTCAGTGAGTGTGTCACGTGAGTCTTTGGTAGTTCTTTTTGTAAAAGAGCTATTTGTTCCCAGAGCAGTTTCTGCTTTATTGGTGCATCTGTGTCATCTTTGTAACCGTTTTGAATCCATGTCTGCAAATCCTTGTTATATGATTTGACGCAGTAATATGAATCTGACACTATAAGTGTCGGGAATTCGCGATCCGCATTATCTAGCGCCATTTTCAATGCTAAGATTTCAGTCTGTTGTTCTGAATTAGTTTCTACTGAGTGTGTTTTTGTTAATAGAGGTTTTAGTTTACCTCCGCGCCACACTTCTTTTGTAATCCCACATGTTGGGTTGTATGCCTGTTCTCCCCAAACGTGGGGTTGAGCATGTCCGTCTGTATAAATTACACAGGCATAATGTCGTAAAGGCAGAATGTCGATAGGCAGAGGGAATGTTTTTTCATATTCTAGATTTTTCAATTCCTTTAGTTCTGGATCAAAGTAGTAGTATACTTTGTCCGTTGTAATTGAATTCACCCATTGTATCCATTCCGGATTCAATGTTGTTGTTGGTAAATTACACGGTGTTGTTAGTGCCTCAAAGGCTGATTCTGCTGTTCTGACTGTGATATGTCTACCGTCAGCTTGATCTTTTTCTCTAGCTATTGCGGTTTGAACTACATGAACAATTCTTTCTTTAATGCTGAATTTCTGTTCAGCTTCTGTGTACAAGTGTGATTTGAATGCAATTGGTACCTTTTCTCCCTCATTAGAGGTCAGGTATGTGAATCCGCATCTTCCTGGGATGACTCGAATCACAAGATTGCGTGTGTTATCACGTGTTTCTAATTTCGTTTTAATTAGCATGTCTGTTTGTAGGGATCTCAAAATTTCTGTGTGTATTTGAGTCCAATTGGATCTTTTAAAATCTGGTTTTATCAGATCATAAAGGGGTTTGACCCTTTCTGCGTAATTTGCAATGTATGTTCTTCCGAAATTTAGGAAGCCTAGAATCGACTGTAGGTTTTTTAGTGTTCTAGGTGCTTGGATTACGGCGCATTTCTCTAGGAAATTGTGAGCCAGGCTTTTGCCTTCACTTGATAACTCATATCCTAAGAATAGGACTGTCAGATGGGCAATTCTGGATTTTTTAAAGTTGAATTTGTAACCCTCTGCTGCGAACCCAAGTATTATGGTGTTCACTCTCTTCAAGTGAGTCTCCAAGTCATCGTCTGTTAAGTAAATGTCATCGACATAAGATAATGCTTCATCATCATATAGTTGTAGTAATTCTGTTACTCTCGCTGAGAATACCCCCGGGCTGTTCTTGTACCCCTGGGCTAACCGACAGAATTGTTTTTGAGTGCCATTTATTGAGAACGCAGTTAAATATCTGCTCTCTGGTGCTATGTTTTGACAAAAGAATCCATTGGAGATGTCTAAGGTTGTTTTGTATTTTTTGCGCACTATGTTATTCATTAGTGCAGCACTGTGTGAATTTTGCACTGCAAAAGTTTTGCAACATGTGTTAAGGTGTCGGTAATCCAAAACTAGACGATATGAATTGTCTGGTTTGGAGACCGGAAACAAAGGGTTGTTCATTTGTGAGGTGCAAGTTTCAATCACCCCCTGGTATTGTAGCTGATCTAGTATTTTATTTACCTGTTTTTTAGCTTCTTGCTTAATTGGGTACTGCCTTTGTGCAGTTGGTTGTGATTTTAACTGGATTTTGTGAGGAGGAGAGTCCTCATCCCATCCCACGTGATTTTTATATAAAGCAGGAGCTAGAGCTACTGCCCACTTTCTGGCAAGTGTGTATTTTTTATGAATTGGGATATGATTTGAGAAGGCAGGCATAATTACTTCTTCGCCATGAGGGCACTCCCTGACAAACTCTGGTGGCCAGTCTTTTTCAGCTAGAAGGATATCATAGCCCTTGGAGAGATTATCCCAAAATAGTCCCCTTATTTTTCTAGTCTTATCCCCCTCTATACGCAATGCTATTTCGTATATTTTGTGAGGTTTGCTAACTCTGGTGTCCGCAGTTTCCACTTGAAGATATTCATTCGTGTCCACTGTCTCCAGATGATTCATAAGGACTTTGCGAGCTATGCTCACTTCTGCTGCGCTGTCTAGCATTGTCTGAGCCCATTCCCCGTTTTTCAGTTGTGCCCTCAGTATTCTCGGCATTGTTAACTACCTTGATACTGGCTACCTTCTTTTTTTGGAATTTGTAATTTCTTTTTTAGCTGAGCAGGTTCCTTGTCTTTGGACTTGGCGTGCTCTTCTCTTTGTTCTGATCGTCCTCTTCTTTCCGATTTCTGCGAGGAAGTCTGAAAAGATTGAGAGGGACGTGTATCAATGTCTTGATATCTATCAGGCTTTTTTATATTATCCCTATTTCTAATGTTATATCTTTTCCCAGAGGGGTCACTCTGGGGTGACCTGTGTCTTTGGTTCGGAGATTTTTCTCTTTGCCTAGGAGACCTTCCTCTGGACTGGAATTTCTTTTCTTTAGGATTGGATTGTTTGTTTCCATCCCAGTTCTTTTTTGGTAATGTTGAATTATTAGTAAAAAATATTTTTTCAGGACTTTCAATCAGTTGTGGTTTTACTGGTATTCCACCTAAACTATCTCTACCTACTTCCTCATAGGATTTTTCTATGATTCTGGCAATTTCAGCTGGTTGGTCTGCTATATCTGTCTCTTTTAACCTCTGGCGGATCGCCACGTTTGCTGCTTCTCCCTTTATGTTGGCTAATAATATAGCCGAGACCTGCTTGAAGTCTTTTAGTAATTTCATACCAAGAGTTAAAGCGGGTTCTGGACCGTATTCGTCTTGAATTTGTTTTAGCACATCTGGTATTACCGAAATGGATGGAACACCGTGCGTTTTTGTGTAGATGGAAGCAAAGACTGTACCCCAAGTGTCACAGTCCTCTATGTGTGGTGTGATTCCCATTGGGAGACAGATAGTCAGAATCCTGTGCTTTTCTAGCGGGGTGGTGTCTGGAAACACCGCCTCTATTTGGGTGATTTTCTGCGCCAACCAGAATGGTATTTGTTCCCGTTTAGTCGGTACTTTACCTAGGCAGGATTGGATGTTCTGTGGTGTAATTTTATTTGTGTTCCCCTGGTGAGGGGTCAGCTGTGGAAGTTTAATCGCTGGCTGAATTGTTGAAGTCCGCATCACATACTGGACTAATTGTCTATGTATTTTTATTAATTGTTTTAGCTGTGTTAACAGCTCTGCTGCAGACATCCCATTGATGTCTGGATGTGGTGTGTATCCGGCTAGGATCGGCCACGTTGCTCCTGGTCTTCCTAAAGGACCGAGCCTGGTGATGTGATTGTTATGTTTTAGGGCGCCATCAAATAAGAGCAAATGCTCTTGAAATTTGAGTGGTACTTCCACCTCCTCGAAAGGAGTGTACTCATTAGGAGGTTCCTCTATTTTGTAATAGTGGAAGTACTTTGTTACAGCATTTGCTGCTGGAAAATGTATCCATGAATAGTATACCTCTGTCTGCCGATATTCGTGTGCCTCAATTACGAATATGACTGTGCCACCTCTAGGTGTCAGTCCATTTTCTATAAGTTTTAGAGTTATAGATCTCCTTTTGATGACCGGGATGAGTATTATATCCTCGTCCGCTGCCTGCATGGTAGCATCAGCTGCTGCGAGTTCAGTTGCTAATCTAACTGCCTCTCTTTCATCCTCATTGTCTGACATTTTACTGTCCAAAAGGTTATTTTGTTTGTTTGCAGATCAGGTTTCTTATGGAAACAAAGATTAGATGCACAATATTTTGGAACTGTTTTTATCCTTCAACGTTGACTAAACCAAGTACCATACATAGGAGTTTCCTCCTGCGAGGTTTGGCGGATATTACCTTTCACCCACTCCAGACGTCTTTGGAGTATTGTGGGAAAAGGGGTCTGAGTGAGAAAGCACGACTGAGTTACTCTAAATGTCTTACGTTAGTTTTATCGCCCTTTCCAAACGCGTTGGGCGCCATATAGTGTAGCTCCTATCATCCCAATAGGCTCTGCGCATTGGAATAATACCTACAATAGTAAAGGCCTAGACCAGACGTTAACTAGGTCTACTACTGTCGATATTAGACTTAAAGTTTTGGGTTTGCCAGCTTAGCTCAGAGTTCACTAGAAACTTTCTCGAATGTTCAGGAAAGAATAAACTTCCCTGATTAGACAAGAAGGGATTTAGTTTCTGACAACCATAGAACATGACAACTTTGCTCTCCCCTAATCAAGAGTAAATCTCGAGAGTCGTGTGAACAAAAGGCAATTTATTTTACTCAGTCAGTACGTGCATTCTTAGTCTCATCAGATTGTAGAGAAAAGGAAGAGACGGGCGTGTTCAATAAAAAGGTGTTATTTATTGATCAGTCTCTTTTCTCATACAAGAGAAATGGATCGATATTATTGCAATACTTATAGTTAAGTAAAGTGCATACATTAAAAGCAGCAGTATAAAATAATACTGTAAAAACATTGATATGGTTTCTAAGCCATAAGATGTTTAAAATGAATAAAATATATTACATACACATATACATTTGACTAAACGTACTCAACTGGTGTTTCTAGATACGCCTACCCCGTGTACCTGACCTAAGTCTAATACGAGGGCGGGAATAGAAAGTTACAGTTTAAGTTAAGTTTGTTTTTGCCAAGTGAAATAACTTAAGAATTCTCTGTGAGGGGTTATTCAGTTCTGTACCTGGAAGTTAGGATGAATGAGGAATGGTATCTCTTTCTCTGGTCTCGATATTCCAGGCTGCCTGCGAGGGCTACCCGGAAGCGCCGGTGCTTGGTTTCTCGGCAGGAGAAAGCAGCTTCTCGTTCTCAGCGCGTCAGAAAGGCGGGGCTGCTGCCAGCGGGGTCTGCTCTGCTTCTGGGCTTCGGCAAGTATGGCTGCTCCGTCTCGTCACCACGTGTGTGTTTGCATAGGGCAAGATCGGTAATATTTATACCTTTAAGGTGCCGAGATTGACGTAAGGATGGACATAGATACGTCAATAAGGATGTCATACGACTTGCTCGTTAGCACATTCTTTTGCTGAAGTTCTCGGTGAAATCAAAACAATGGCCGCAGGGTTTTGCCCAGGTTGTCATAGGTTTGATTTGTTATGAGAACTCCGTATGCCTTATCAGGGGCTGGAGGAATATCGCTTGTCTAATTAGATCGCAAGCGTTATGACCTAATCAGATAACATGTTCCTGTGCCGTAGTGTGACTGCGTCAGATAACGGTATCTGCATCATGGGGTTTTTCTGCCTCATGGGCTGATTACTTAGTTAACTTGTTAGTTTGCTAACCAGAATAGGGTCAGGAATAGGGGGATCGATTCAGAACCTATAGAAATACATCACACTACATTTCTTCTAGATAAATAGACCAGGAGGCTTATGAGACAGTTGAGGTGGAAGGAAACATCCTCGAACTAAATGGTTGATTCACCAACCTCCAAAATTCTCTGGCGTCATTTCGCTTTGAGGCAAAGAGGATTTTACACCAATATTGGTCTGCTTCTGATTTTGCTGAGACCCATGCAGATTTTTATATAATGATTTTAATTTAGGAAGGATCTTGCTCTGTATGCTCAAATATGAATTATTTCTCAGCACCCTCAAAGTGTAATTCAGCTTTTTTCTTGCTATTATGAGTTGGGCTGATGTTTTTCTTGGCCGGAGTCATACCGAGGCTATAGTGGTTCTCACCTTAAGGATACCAGCTTGATTCTCCAGTAAAAGCTTAGGAAATCGTACCCACTGTTCCAGAGGGTTTGTGGTTGATTCATATAATTTCTCCCATTGTACTCTGGCTTGATGTTCTACTTTGATCAGACTAGGCAAAGTAGCACTCAGTTTCCCTAGCCCTCCTCTGGCTCGACTATGGGGGCCTCAGTTGATATGAAAGAAATCCTTCCATGGGTCTACTCTCTTATTGTACTTACGGGGCAACCACAGGTCTCATGAGGTATGCGAGGGAAGCTTGCATTGATAATGCGCATGTAGAGTTTGTTCTGATAGGAAGCAAGCTTGCATGCTGATGCCCATAGGGGACCAGTTCTATGAGGGGGAAACTCTTCCACCTCTGCCGTGCTGTACTTGCATATGTGAGATATATGAGGGAGGGTATATGCCACTATACACTATATGATCATGCTGTAGTTGTTTTGTACCAGAAACAGAAGGAAGGTTTACTGTTCATGCTTATGTCATACTTGTTATTGGGCAGATTGAAGTCTGCACTGCTAATTGCCCATGCTGAACCTGTTTTCGTTAATGAGTGAAGCGAGCACCCGTGCTATTGCTGTAAGTGAATCTAGCCCTGCTAATGCCCATGGGGTACCTACTTCATCTGTGTGTGGGAAAGCATCAGTGCTGATGCCAATGCCTTGTCTAATGTGCGAGGGTGGACCTCTTCTGTGAGCGGGAAATTCTCTGAAGAGGCCAATGCCATACTCCTTTTCATAGTGAGGAAGCTTGCACTGCTGATGCACAAACTATGCTTGCTGCATCAGTTAGGGAAGCTTGCATTTCTAAGGTTCTTGTGCTACAGGATCTATGTGGGAGGGGCACGTGTATTTCTGAAGCCCCTATTGCGCCTGTAGTGTTAGTGAGTAGTGCGCACAGATGATTTTCCAGCTCTATCTGTTGTATTAGTGAGGATGGAAGCATGAGCTGGTGAGCTGATGCAATGGTATTCTTGCTCTGTAAGGGATGGAAGCTTGCTCTTTCGACTTGAATACTGCATCTTTGCTAAGGGAGATTGGAGCTTATATTGCTTATGCCCAATCTGTACCTGGTCTACGGGGGAGAGAAGCTTGCACTGGCCATGCAGCCCCTCTATGTGTATGTGAGGGGATCCTCAATTGTTGATGCTTATATGGTACCTGTTCTTTGTATCTGTCTAAGGCTTAAAAAAATTATTTCGCTACACAAAAGCTAGAATGGTTGTCTCTGCTTATGATTTTTTTTCTGTATGGGTCCGACTCAGGTCATCAGGGAGCCAGAGGTCAGGAAGGGTCAAGGTAGTGGGGTTGATATATACCAGGGGATCACGCCCATTCTCATGCCCCTTTTTACTACTCTTCCTTTTCCACGCTCCCTTAATGTCAAGTAGTGGTAACTATTGACATAATTGTCCTGTGTCACCAGTGAGATGTTCACCCAAGAGTTACTGAAACCAAAACGTGTGCACAATTAAACGAGCATATGTTTAACATCTGGTTAACTTGTGCCCTGATTCTCAGGCGAAAGAACTAGAATACCGGATGAAGAAGAGAGAGAAGGAGAAAGAAAAAGAGAGTTTATATGCATTTAAATAAATTAGCCATTAGTAGGTTTATGCTATTTTAAAAGTAATCACAAAACTGTTCTATTTCAGGTTCTAGGTCATTTTCCTCTCACCCACAAAGAAGTCGTGGAGCGGAGACAGCTTTTAATGGCAAAGGAGGTAATTAACATCTTCCTTACTATTGGTATTCAAGCGGTTAACAGATGTTGTTGGTAGATTCTGTCATTAAAAAAATGTAGTTTGTGGTATGCACTTGGCAAAAAAGCGAACAGTCATGGGCAGCCTGTTTTTAGAATATGGAGGAATGGTGCAGACGCCATAAAATGGCTGATGCCCCATTCTACCCAACTCGCTCCATTTGTAAATATGGAAACTATTGTAGCAGCGGCTTCACTGAAGGCACAGAGACCTCTGTCAGGCAGTTGTTAAAAGCTAAGTCTGGCAGGCAGTCACACACCTGACCTAAAGGAGGCCCTATTTGTTAAAAATGTGAGAACACTTTTAATAAATGACCATTTCCAAGTAGCTAGTTCAAGAAATGAATTTACCATTAATCAGCAAGAAGGCTTTGGTTCACTGCTCAATGCACAAATGGCTAGATTTTTTCTCGGAGTAGGTGACACCCAAAGAACATGTTGGCACACCGCTTTGCCACATGCCACTATGTTATTCCTTTTAAAAGTTTACATATTTGACTGTTAGATTTGTGTTTTTTACTGAATCGCTGCACAAGCTAAAAGCAACTCCATCAAATTAAACATATGAACTTAAGGTGTATTTTTTAAGCGAATAAATACATAATAAACACAAAGAAAAAGTTGTACCTACATTTCCATGAAATACACAGAGAGTGATGATAGGAATGATTGAAAGTAGTCGAAACCCCTGCCAATTGCTCTGGGCACCACCCCTACTCTTCTTTTGTTTTTTTACCCACTATCCCATTCTGTGAAGAGACCCGTATTATACATTGCCATGACCACCATTTTTAAAGACTTGGGTTGGTATATTAAAAAAAGAAATCCTCGTCAACTAAGGACTTTTTGCATTGTTAATGAAATGCCTGCTGATGATGTGTATGTAAACTGCAGATGACAGATGGGAAATCAATCTTGGTGTTGCTAATGGTCAGTGTGCTGGTATTGTAGGGGTGAATGGCCTCGGGGTACCTCATCACATAGTCCATCAAAGCCAGTGTATGTTTGGGTCCTCTGACAACCTGTTTGATGGGCGGAGGTTGAGGGACGCCTGTATCCTTGTACTTGTGGCAGGTGAACACTGCCTGTAGAACCTCTGTAGAGCGGAAGAGATCCCCAGCCAGAAGAAGAGCTACGATTATCTTGCTCCCTTCCCATGTTATTCTTTAAATGGCTATGTACCAAGGTAAAACCTGCTGATGAAAGGGCTCTTACGAATAATAGCTGACTCAGTGTTTCGCACTCCCCCTTCCCTCTGGAAATGCTATGTTGGCTAACTCTTTTTTTATCGCGAAGAAAGGTCCTGCCTGGTTTTTGGTCAGGCTGAGAGGTGTGGCATGTCATACAGCTTCTGCCAATGTTGGATCCGCGTGTTGTACCACGTGAAAGTGTAGTCAGCCTCCCATGGATCCGATGGAATCTCCTTTGTTGTCCCCTACACCCGACTTAGGCCAATGCATGTCCTTTCATCTTGGCTTCTCTAATCTGTTACAACGTTTTACGTTTTTCTGGGCTCATATACGGGAGAAGTTCATTGTTGAACGGTGAATCAGCCCACCAAGCGCAACCGACACAGGCTTCCAGCTGGACAAGTGTCTTTTGAAGGCAGGTGTGGATGTGGGAGCTATCAAATCCTTAATATTTAAGCCAGTATTTTTACCATGACTCTCACCTTATCAGGCACTTCCAACCCGGCTGTGTCATGCTGCGCGACTGGGGATAAGAACCTCTTCTAGTAGGCACAAGCTCCTACAACAATGTGGTTGATGCACATTCCTGCCCCATGCTTTTGTAATGGTTCTGTTGTCCTTCCCGGTAAGTAAGAGCAATATAATATTTTGTTCCTTGCAAAGTCTCACTGGTATTCATTGAGGTATGGACCTTGGGCAGGTGTCTTTCAAGTGGTGGTTTTTTAGAAAGATACTGGCTAGGTTTTCTTTACAAGGCTGTAGAGTGTCCCGCATCGTTACCCACTGATTGCAAATCAGGATGGGCCAGCTAGGCTATTTCTAGGAGCTCTGGGTGGGCCAATTTCAGGTGTATGTGGTATTTGTGTATGCATGCAGTATTTCTATAGTGCAAGCCAAGCCAGCGGAGTGCTGTACTAAGTCAATGAAAAGCATAAAGTCAACTAGTGAAAGAAGAAGTACTGGGTTTGTGGACGGTTAATGCATTGTGATGTAGTGTTCTTTTAAGAGGTATGAGTTCAACTCCTCCCTAAATTCCAGCAGCTCTTGGTCAATCCTAATGGGCCTGGGGAATGTTGTTCCAGAGACTGGCTGCCTAGATAGAAAAGAGGTCTGCCTACCTATTTTAATTTTATGTATACTTCTCAGTCTGCAGTCTGAGGTGTGCTGCCTGTGGGTGTGCAAAGAACCAACAGAGATGGCTTTGTAAATGATGCATCTGGTTTTGAAGATGGTGTAGATCGGTACAGGGAGCCAGTAGAGTTCCATCAGAATGTGGGTGATCATGTTTATTCAGGCTCTGGTTGGGACCTGCTTCAGTGTGTGAGATGTCTTTTAAGGGGCCTGTGTTGAGTTTGGGAGGCCATGAAGCAGGATGTTAGCATTAACACCAACCAGATGCAATAGTGTGAGTTCTGCAGACGCATTCTGGAAGAAATTCTTTTAGGTTCTTTAGAAGAAAGAGGTGGTACCAGGCCATTTGTGTTTTTCTGCAGTGTGCTTATTCAGTGTGAGGTTGGTGTCCGTGGTGAATCCAAGTGCCTTGACATTGACTGAAAGTTGTGGTTAGAATATGTCAGACATCATATCATTTATCCAGGTTTGCACTATTTCTTGTTTGTTGTTCTTGGCAAATAGTAATTCTGTTCCAATTAGCTTCAGGTAGGTGCTGGGCATCCAGGTGTGGATGATTCACAGGCGTCCTCAAATGTACAAAAAGAGCCGTTTATCATCAGCATATTATATTGTATTATCATTGCATTTCTATTGTACTCACTTTCCCTGAGAAGGCATTTGTTGAATCTAGATGCTGTTATCTGTAAGTACAGCACCAATTGTCTCCATGTAGACCTTGAAGATGACTGGGGAGAGTAAGGAATCCAGATGAGAGAGTTCTTTTGGAACCTGGAGGAGCCTGTGTTGGTTGGAAAGGTAGGAGGGGAAGTGGAGGACATTGCCAATGAATCCTGTTTGAGACTCCATGGTGCACGTGAAGGTGAGATGATCAACTGTGTCGAAAGCAGCTGAATGGTACAGCAATGTTGATGGAGTCAGCACTGTGTAAGAGTAGGGAGTGGATTGAGTAATAACTGTATTTAAACCTCTAACATTTCAGAGATGGTGGCAGTAACTGGAAGCACATAGTTGGTCATTTAAATCTTCAATGCATTTTTAAACAAGTTACTTTTTAAAAATAAAATTGTAACCATATAAACATCAAAGGCGTATAAATCAAATACGATAATTGATAAGTAAAGCTCCAAAAAATGAAATGATAAAGTAAATCCGATCGAGACTTCTCGCCGCAGATTCCTTACCTTAGAATTTTCCCCAGGCGTCAGAATGGATCTGGAATTTTTTGTCAGCAGTACCCCTGCGCCCTGGTACGTGGCGTTGTTCGGTTTCACGTGGCATCATCCACGCTGGAAGTGATTAGTGCTGTGCCTATATAGGCACCACATCAGTGAGCAGACAGCAGTTATTTTCTTTCCAGGCCAGTCAGCACAGATCCAGAGAGAGCTACCCCCAGTCAATTTTTTAATGAGCTTTTTATCGGAGTCTTTTTGAGATTTTTCTCCTTGTGTGGAAGGATGTCAACTAGGAAGGTCGGCTTCAAGCCCTTCGGAGCCTGTCACCGGCAGATGTCTGATCCGAGTTGGAAGGAAGAACCCAGGATCGCTCATGGAACCCAAGATCCCCACCGCACTCCAAATTGTCTTCGGGTAAATCACATAAATGCAAAAAGAGTAAGAAGACGAAGAGGTCTGCGACTTTGCCCAATCCGTCAAACTCATCTGACGAGACAAGGGAGGGTCGTTATTCAAGGTCTGTCTCTGCGTTCGAGTCTGTGCCTAGGCCAGCTTCGCACGTCCCCAAGTTTCTGCGTGCTTGAGCGACCCCCAGCCCAACTTGACGAATTCTATGAGGCCATGCAAATCATATTTGGGTGGCCCATTCCCACTGGCACACCTTTGGAGCCCTGAAGGTTTGGAAGAGGCTCCCACTGGTTCTCCGCTGGTGGTTCCTCCCTGGCTCAAGTTGGGCCCCTCGAATACAAGTCTACATCTGGAGCGGCATTGGTCATTACACCTTGATGTTCCCCGCGCCGGTCCCAGTGCCGATACTCCAGGCAACAGTGCCGCCCTCTGGCAATGCCGTCCGCATTCTCATCCCAGACTCCGACACCGAGCCAGAGGGGCGTTGTTCAAAAACCGACTCCGGCGCCGTATGGATCTATGCTTTCCAGGTCGAAGCCCAAACCCTATTCTTATGAGTTGGGAGGAGTGAAAGGGGTCCCTAGAACCAGATGGACTTTTGTGAGGACTTGGTAGAGGCCAGTGGACTGGACACCTCTCTAGATACTGGCATGCTCTCTCTTACTACCGTGGCTATGGAGGAGGGGGCTTTGTTTGCTATGGTGGTAAGGAGGACGGCCGAGGTCCTGGACATTAGCCTACACTCAGTGGCAGTCAACACTAACGTCTTGTTGGAGGTGCTTCAGCTGAGAGTGACCCCTCAGAACCGCTTTTCTCATTCAATGACACCTTACTGATGTCCTGCTTGGGACCTGATCCAAGCCCAGTACAGGGGCTACTGTGAACAGAACAATTGCCCCGTGCCACCGCACCACGCTAGGGGACCCCAATTTCCTCAAAACACATCCCACTCCAGAGAGCTTGATGGTCCAAGCCTCAAATCAAATCAAATCAAATCGGCTTTATACGATTTTATGTCATAAAATCATGAATGCACAATGTTAACTTAAAAACAGTGTAAAAGGGCACCATTTTCCAAATTCTATTACAAACTACAGAGTAATAAGAAATACAATTCATATAAAAAACGGGAATACATGATAAAGAATCCATATATATACACGAAGGGATACAATGACACCAGATAATCAGAGTAGCTTCACATGGTGTTCCAAAACCTTATGACGGCCTTTAAGAAGCAAGAAATGGCCATAATGGTGTGTTCATTTTCCAACATTTGTAATCTTAAAAAAGCTACTCTGCATTGTTTTAGATCCTATCTTTTAAGGATGGGCAATAACAACTTTTTCCTCGGTACAACATAATATTTACAAAATAAAGTGCAGTGCATTGTGGTCAAACTAGAGGTATCATCGCATGGACATATGGGATGATGTTTTGTCCAGTCATTAATATCAGGAAATGTGACCATACTAAAGAAAGACCCGCTCCGAAAACGGGCCAAAAACATACGGGAGAAACTACTCTCTACCAGAGTCAAGTAGGGTTGTTAGCCTATACAGGTGGACATCAAGTGATTTGCCATGACCGATTTCTTTTCTCTCTCGATGAGCCAGCGTTTATTCTCTAGGTGATTCAAACAGTGTGTCTTGAGGGATTTTCTGGAAACAGATTCCAGACTGCTTGGATTATGAAATATTCTGGGTGGCCTATGTCGTATGTCATGCTTTTTATATAACTAATCCATGGCAAGTTCGCCAACCCATCCAGTTTAACGCAATCCATAATTATATCCCTATTGAAGCCTGTCTCTATCGACACCCATACCTTATGCCATAGAAGGAGAGGGCATGATTTTTATGGTATCAGAAATATGTGCAAGACCAAGTTCTCTATGACAGCAATAAGTGGCGGTCGAATTAGGAACCGCCAGCAGATAGCGCATAAAGGTGTTTTCACAACGTTGTATTTGGTCCGTGCATTCAATACCCCATATGCCAGCCCTGTATGTCCCTGTTGAGATACATTTAGATTTATAAATGGCCAGCAACTCCGGGACGGGTCTTCCACCTAGTTTTTCTGAAAAGTTTGCAACAGCTTCTATGGCTCTCGAGAGGATCAGATTTCTACTATTCATGGCCGCTTTCCAAGAACCCTTCCTATCAAAAGTTATACTTAGATAAGGGAATTTATCCGTGCTTACAATTTTCTTATTGTCAATAAAGATGTTGCATGTCTTTCTCATTTTAGCCCCACAACTCATTGTAAATGTTTTGGCAATATTTACCTTTAACCCCCGCTCTGTCATATAAGCAGCAAAGTTTGAGACAGACCTTTGCAAGCCAAGCTGTGTCCGCAACATTATAATAGCGTCATCCGCGTATAATAAAATAGCAACAGGGATATCCCTAATGGTTGGATAATTGTGTTGATGCTCGCTCAGGTGCTGTATTACGCTGTTTATGTACAGCGAGAAAAGCAGGGGGGCAAGAATGCACCCCTGCCTCACCCCTCTTTTTTTGGGGAACTTGGGTGAGCATTCTCCCTGTTTCCCATACCGTACCTTCGCACCTGCCCCCTATATAATTCCTTTATGAACAGCAGCAAGGGTGGATCCAACTCTAGATCTTTAAGAGTGTCCCACAGCATGACGTGTTTGACTCAGTCAAAGGCGGAGCTTAAGTTCACAAAAGTGAGGAAAAGTTTGCCCTTCTTGGCTTTTGTTTATTTATCAATAATCAGAGACAAATTAAGTCCCTGTTAAATGGTACCTAAACCTGGGCAGAAGCCGTATTGAAAGACTGATAAAACACCTGTCTCTTCAGCCCATGTCTCAAGCTTATTTAAGATGACCCTTCCCACTATTTTCATAAAGGCATCCAATAAAGATATCGGGCAATAGCAACTAGGTTATTTTCTGTTACCTTTCTTAAATATAGGTATCACAATGGCATCAGCCCAGGTAGGAATTAACCCATGACGGATGCAACTAATTAGTACATTATTTAAAAGAGGGACCCCTAACCCTATATTAGATTTATAAACATCCACCGGAATACTATCCGGCCCTGGTGCTTTCCTTGAGGCACTATCATTAATTGCCCTGGTGACATCCTCAAGGGTAATATTGATCTCTAAGGGGAATGGTCCATGATCAATATTGTCATCTGCACTGAGTGCAACTGTCTCTGTCATATTATCATCTATGGTCTCATCCATATACAGGGCCGGACTGGCCATAGTGGGCACCGGGCAACCCCCTGGTGCGTCGCACAGGTAGGGCCGGTTTTGGGCCCCTGGGGGCCGTTTTTGTTACAGGGCCTTTTTTGCAGCATAGCTGCAAAATCGGCCCTGTACAAAAATCGGCCGAAAACCGGCCCCGGCAAAGAGCTCAGCGGCACCTCCAACCCCCCCGAGTGAGGGGGGGGGGCGGCCGAGCACTTTGCCAGGGCCGATTGTGGTTCCCAGTCCGGCCCTGTCCGTATAGAGCCCTGAAAAAAATTCTACCCACATATCACCACTAATAGCCATATCTATAATATCTGTCTCTCTGTTATTAAAAAAAGGGGCATTGACCGCTCTCCAGAAGCCAGTGTTATCTTTGTTTATGCAAGACTCATGTAGGGCATCCCAAGCTTCCCTTTTTAATATTGCCCTGTGTTTATTTGTGCCAACCGGTACATGGATCTTCCCTGCCTTATTTTATTCCTACACCTCGGTTCATAGTGCAGAGCCTTTTTTAAGTGAGTATGGGCTTTCGTACATTCTTTGTCGAACCAGCCCTGTGAGGGTTGCCGTCCGTGTCGTTTTTCTCTTGTCAGTAACTTCCTGGCCTCAACTGAAATCTTAAGGAAGGCGTTAAATATTTCTTTGTCCTCCCTATCCTGTGAGAGGCATATCACTATTTCCTCTGAACTGTTATTAATTAGGCCTAGGAGGAATGCCACAGGATCTACTTTTGCCCAATTTAGCGTATACCCATTGGGGCTAGCAAGATAGATGTCAGTATTATATTGTGGATTCCTATCCAGTTTTTTCACCTGCCCTCTTAAAGAGAGATATAGGCAAATAGGGTGATGATCACTCATTAAGATGTCAAGAGTTTTACAGTGGAGTACATTATGTGAATTTCTGTTGGAAATTAGGACAAAATCAATGATCGAGTTACATCCCCTTCCATTAAAGGTCGGTTGAAACAGATTGGGAGACGGACTCAATTCATTCGCGTAGCCAAGATCAAATTGGAAAGCTATTTCATTTAACAGATCTCCTAGGGATGTATGTGAAAAGTGTGAGGGTGTGTCTTCATTTCCATTTCCCAAACCACAGATATCTTGTTCACTGAATTGGCACAAGGAGCATTTAAAGTCACCCACCCAAGTAATAAACATGTCTCCCCTCAATTTTCCTTCAAGATTTTTTAAGGATGTACCTAAGTTAGATAAGACAGTCATTGTCTGGGGTTTGGGAATGTTGTTATATGGATTTATCAGAACTGCATCCTTTTGCCCTCCTAAGTTCATAGTCGGGATCTGATAGAATTCACTGGCCTCTCTAATTTTCACATAGGAGGCCCCTGGTCCAAGCCTCTAATTCCCACATAAATCCTGACACATTTCCTACCACCCCTCGGATAGGGAATCCAAGATGCTGGACACCTTAGGGTAGAAGATTTTTTCTTCCACCAGCCAGGCACAGCGATCCGTGAACCCCGCTTGTCGTTTGGCCGTTACTCTCATTCTCTATGTATCTGATTGTGCAGGTGCTGCCCTGGTTACGAGGAAGCCCAGACCATACACTGAGTTGTAGGAAGCTGCAGTTCTCTTTGCAGATGCCTCCCCACATTTTCCCCCCATTTGAAATACTAGATGCTGGACAGTGCACTGAGGCCTGCTAACCAGGCTGCAGTGCCAGTGTTCTTCCCCTAAAACGGTACACATGTACAATTGTAACCCAATTGGCAAGGATGATGGCACACTTGTAAGTCCCTAGTAAACGATATCCAGGGCATGAGTACTAAGGCGGGTCCCTATCGGCTGCAGCATGTATTATTCCACCCTAAGGGACCTCCACACAAACTGCATACAGACGGCTATTGCAGGATGCGTGAAATGGTGCAAACCATTCCAAAATCACGACATTGACCACTCCCTGTGTGCAATGCCTAAGACAATTTAATGGACTATATGTAAGTCACCCTTACAGCCCTAAGACAGGGTACATTATATTACATGTGAGGACACATTTGCATTAACAGATATGCCCTTAAGATGCCTAGTTCCATTCCTAGGCATTGCAAGTTATCAGGTAGCAATGTTAAACATATGTACTGGGCACTGGTAATTACGAGTTACCCAGCTACATTATGGCTTCACTGAAAATTCTGATGTTTGGTATCAAACATCTTGGCTTAATAACTCCGATGCCAGTACCGGATTTATGAAGACATGCACCCAGAGGGCACCATAGAGGTACCCTGAAATCTACTTGTCACTTAGTGTGTTGGCTGACTGATATCTTCCAGCCTGCTAGTAACAACGAGTTTCTGACCCCATGCTAAGGAGAGCCCATGTTCTCAGAAGTCAGAAATAATGCCTGTTTGGCAGACGGTGTTCCCACCTCCCCCAGAGTTGCGTCCGGTGTAGGTAAGAGCAGTGGAGCAGGGTTGGGCGGGGGGGGGGGAGTCGACAGACAATGACGAGGAAAAAGAAAAACACTTACCCTGAGCTCGCCGCATTATTTTTTTATTTTCCCTCATCGTTGTCTGTCAACTCCCAACCCAACACTGCCTCACCGCTCTTACCTGCACCAGCCGCAACTGCTCCTCCAACAGGATAGCTAGTGAATTAGCATCGCAAGTCCAGAGGCTTCAAATCCTCTGCTGTCTTTGAAATGTGATTCTGGCTTCCCTCAGTCCTGGGGAATGCCACCTCCTGCCCTGAGACCCATTTGGCACCAGAGTCAGTGGGAAATTAGATTTTCAGAAGGCGTGTCACACTTACAAGCTAGGCACACTACTAAGGTGGGACACCTGTAGTGGGCATCTGAGGGAGGGTTTCACCATCTTGGTTGGTTTTAGTGAAACTAGGACATCTTGATCAAGATTATGCCTACTCCTCACAGGGAGTAGTCATTTAGGGAATGTAGACACCCCAGGGGTAGGTAGCCGATTGGCTACTACCCTACATTCCCCTAACCACCTCTCAATTCAGTATTTAGGTGTCCACCCGACACTAGCGATTCAGAATTGTCTACCTGGGAATGGAAGAAGGACAACGCAGAGCGGTCACTGTGAGAACTGAGGACTTATCCGGAACTTGGCCCCAAACCCTGCCTTGCTGTTGATACCTTGACAGTTGCTCTGACCAGAATCATCCAAAAGTTGTACATCCTCCCAAGCCCTTGGAGGGTTGTCCAGTACTTCGCCAACCATGTAGCATCTCCCTTGGGGTGAAGGAGCAACCCTCCTGTAGCTACAGGCACCGGCCACACTTGGCCAGTACTTTGTCTTGCTGGCCAACGGACCTACAGAGGGAGCATCTCACTAGGAGCCGGTCAACATAGTTCCAGAAGGTCTGCCCTGTCTCTCCAGCAACATTTGAGATGCTGGGCCCTCCAGGAGCCTCCCTGCATGAATACTCTGGGTACCGGAGCACTTGCAGCAACCAAGGCTTTTGAGTGTCCAGCCCACACACCACCACCGCAAAAGCTGACCCACCGATGAGGGACTTCAGGACCGAAGAGTCCTAAACTAGAAGTGGCCCTGCTGTCTTCTTTTCTTCAGCTCTCCAAGTCCACCCCAGAACTGTGAGGGCCTCCAAAGCAAGTGGCCAGACAACTTTGCACCTGAGCCCCTCAGCCTGGGTCTATGGAAACCAACTGTGTCACCTTGCTCCAGAGACTCCCACGAGCCAATCCCCTATTTAGTTCTGAATGATTTGTCCCCCTTTGCAGCATTTGTTGATTTGGCAGTTCTCTTTAAATTTTTACGGCTGTAGTGCTAAAGGCTACCAACGCGACCAGCACCACTGCATCTATACACACCAGAGCAGGTAAACCCAAACTGGTGGTGGCTCCAAGGACCTTGGCCCCCAGCACCATAAGTCCTAAAGACCACCTTCGACAAACATTTGCACGTATATGTATGCAGTCTGTGTCAATCCTCCAGTAGGACAACATTACTGAGTTCAAGGCTCATACCTCAAAAAACTTTATTTTGCTATATTTATGTTTTCTTTTAAAATCTATAAGTCCAAAAGTACTTACCTGATTCCGATGTTCTTGACGTCTAAAATTATATAAAAATCTGTTATTTTTCTAAATTGGTCTCGGATTTTCTTCTTCAGTATGTCTCATTTATTGACTCTGTATGTACAACAAATGCTTAATGCTCCTTTAAGATAAGGCTAAGCTGCTCGACCACACTACCACAAATAGAGCCCTTGGGATTATTTCAGTAACCACTGTAAACCAATAATGGTGTCTGTTATTTATGCATGGGGTCCCTTACATTGGCAGTGCCACATAAAAAGCCAGCTTCCTACAAGCGAGATTCAGCAAAGTTCACAATCAGATGTGGACTGGATACCGCCGACTCGCTCGGAAGAGCTGTTGTATCGTAAGTAGCCTTGTGGTGCCACGCCTAGCTGAGGACAACTGGCTTTTCAGGGGATGTCCAAACATCACTTATGGATATGCCCTTTGATGGTTCCTGTCTTTTCAGAGACAAGGCGGATTCAGCTCAGGAATGGTTTAAGGACAGCAGGGCCACTGCCATGTCCGTGGGCTTTTCCATGGTCCCTCACCACCCCCTTTCCCGCCTTACGCTCCTTTTGTGGCCAGTGTCTGTACTAGCCCAGCAACTGCATTGCACAGGTTTCCCAGCCTCTGTGTGGCCGAGGACGCAGTGCCCACAGATCTCATGGGTTGGACCATCCGAGGTTGGACCAGGCCACAGCTCCTGCCAGATGCAGCCTCAAAACCCTTATAATTTGCCCAGTTCCAATCATGAACACCCAGTAAGAAGCAGGATACGCCATCACCTGCTCCACTGGAGGCTAATAACATCAGCTTTAAAGTTGAGAAGGGCTCTTTACAACCAAAGAGGTAGAGCACCAAATAGACCCAAGTCCGAAAACAAACTTCCTCTTTGGTGGAATCAAATACTTCAATCTCAATCTCATCCACACTGTATAATCATACTGTATCACCAGAGCATACATTCACATTTGAAATAATGAAGAGTTGTGAAAATAAAAAACATTTCAATCTTATTTAGACAGTTTATTATAATCATTAAAAAAAATTAAAAAAGCAGACAAAATATTTCATTCCTCCAACACAAGCAATTGTTGTGTACACATAAAAAAAAGCATAAAAACAACTTATATTACATCAAAAGAGGGTCACATAAAAACAAACATTGATTTCGCAACTATACAAACAAAAAAGCGGTAGAAAACAGTTGACAGAAAGCTCATGTCATTACATAGAGACACCAGTCTGTAATAGATTATTTGTTACAGTCGGAATACTTTATACAGTGCTTTTCCATCAACTTACAAATATCCCAAAGATCTAATGTATATAAATTAAAAAAGCATTGACGCATTTTGGTGGGTACTAACGTATGACAACCGCCTTCTTCAGAAAAGTAGATATCTCCCAGCTACAATTTGGTATATCTTTAAAAAAAAACTTAGATGAAAACTGCTGAATAACTTATATGCAATCTAGGAGTTCCCGAGTTCGAGGAAACTGATTTTTTCTTTTAAATATTTCACGAAGATCTGTTTCTCACACGAAACACATCCCTGTCACAATAGATAGAGTCGGCACCTCCCTTTTATTTAACAAAGGAATTCCAGCATCAGACCTCTCAGACAAAATAATGACGAATTCAAAGGTTCCCAATAGGTATCGTCACTTCCGTTTTTTATATAATGGTCAAAATCCCTTGTTCCTGTAGCTGTTCTATGGGGGGGAAAAACCCACCTCCGTTTAAATAACATCAGACCAATGGGTTCTTTGAATTGTCTGAAGAGGCTACTCCCTCACCTTCATGACTCTCGCTCCACCCATGCTTGCAACAGGTTCACAGTGGAACATCTTGCCTTACTCCACCAGGAAGTGACTGTTATCTTGGCCAAGGGAGACATAAAGAAGGTGCCAGAAGTAGGTTGTGGGTGCTATTCACACTACTTTCTGGTGCCAAAGAAGGACAGAGGCCTTCGTCCTACCCTAGACCTGCATCCTGTCAACTCCTTCGTCAGAAAAGATACGTTCAAAATGCTCTTGCTTTCTCAAGTCCTGCTGCTCGGTATTCAGGAGACTGGATGTTAGAGTTGGACTTACAGGACTCATACTTCCAAATTCCATTCCTGCCTGCCCACAAGCATTACCTGCCATTCACGGTGGTCCACAAGCACTTTCAGTTTGCCGTGCTCCCTTTTGACCTTACCAGTGCCCCTTGAGTGTTCACCAAGGGGATGTCAGTGGTTGCAGCTCATCTGCAAAGATCAGGGCTGGCAGTCTTCTCTATCTCGACGACTGACTATTGAAGGCAGGCTCCCCCCAGGCTGTCTTTTTTCACCTCCAGACTATGGCGGGGCTACTGCGTTCGCTGGGGTCCACTATAATGTGCTGAAGTCACACCTGACTCATTCTCAGAGGCTCCCTTTTATTGAAGCTGTTCTGGACTTGGTGCAGTTGTGGGCTTATCCTCCCAAACTGCGATTCCAGGCTATTTGGGCTCTAATATCGATATTTCAGCCTTTATCCTGGATATCGATGAGACTGACTGTGAGGCTGCTGGGCCTCATGGCCTCCTGCCTTCAGCTTGTGACATAGGCACACTGGCATATGTGGGCTCTGCAGTGGGACCTGCAGTTCCAGTGGGTGCTGCATTAGGAAAATCTCTCTGACATGTTCCAGATCTCGGAGGGAACTGCAAACATTCTGCAGTGGTGGTTAACAAACTGATATTGGTTCAGCGGCAGACTCCTCTCTCTGGCCCAACCAGTTCTTATAGTGGCGACAGATGCATCACTCCCGGGATGAGCCCATCTAGAAGAGGTGGAAATCAGAGGCTTCTAGTCTCTGGTGGAATCTGGACTCCACAGCAACCTTCTGGAGCTCAAGGTGATTCAGCTGTCATTAAAACCCTTTCTACCCTCCATCAATGGAAGGCTAGTGCAGGTGTTCATAGACAACACCACTATTTGGTACTGCTACAAACTGGGAGGGGTGGGGTCGTCAGTGGGGTTGTGTGCCCTTTGTCAAGAGGCTCTGCCTCTCTGGAAATGGATGAATTGTCAGGGCATTTCCGGGGTGTTTCAACACCTGGCGGCCTCTCCGATTATCAGAGCGGATGAACTCAGCCGAAGATGCCTAGAGGATCACGACTGACGTCTCAATCCGAAGGTGGTGCAAGGTCTCTTTTAGCAGTGGGGAGAGCCTTGGTTAGATCTGTTCACCAATGCTGAAAATGCACAATGTCAGTAGTTCTGCACACAGGAGTTTAAAGGGGGTTCTTTCTCGGAGACGCTTATCATCTGAAGTGGTGCTCAGGCATCCTGTATACCTTTCTAGCCCTAGTCATCCTTGTGGCTCCGGACTGAGCACGGAGAGTCTGGTATCCTGAGCTCTGGAGCATGGCCATAGGTCCTCCAATCAGTCTGCCTCTTTGGGAGGATCTACTGTCGCCGCAGCAGGAGAGAGTTCCTTACCAAAAACTGTCAACGTTCTGCCTTCTTGAGCGGAGATTGAGCAGCGACAGTTGACAGCTTCCTACCTTCTGCTTGAATTCTGCAATGCTATTGCTATTCTGGCAGCCAGGTGCCCCGCTACCAAAATGGTATAAGCTTGCCATTGGGGTAAGTTTGTGGCATAGTGTGAAGAAAAGCAGGTTGACCCCCTTTCTTCTCCACTTTCTCAGGTTCTTATCTTTATTCTTTCCCTCACCCAGCAGGGCTGTTCTCTGGGCACAAGCCACCCCGCTTCAAATCCCCTATTGTACATAGGTTCTTGAAAGGTTAGCAACATATGTTCCCTCCTTCTCCTTTCATCATACCTCAGTGGGGCCTTAATCCAGTCATCACGTTCCTAATTTGCACTCCCTTTAAGCCCTTGCACAACTGTCCTGTCACGCTCCTATGCTCCTTACCATCAAGACAGTCTTCCTGGTGGCAATTACATCTACCCAGAGGGTCAGTGGGCTGCAGGCTTTGTCATCCAAGCCTCCTTACTTCAACATTTACCCAGACAAGCTGGTTCTACCAACTAGAGCTTAGTTCTGCCAAAAGTCATCACTCCCTTTCCTATAGCCCAGTTTATCAACCTGCCTACTTTTTATGCACCACCACATCCCTCTAAAGAAGAGGAGCAATTTCACCGACTGGTCCCAAAAAGAGCGTAGTTTTACCTTGACTACACAAGAGAGTTTTGTGTGGACGACCAACTCTTTGTGGGTTATGTCGGAGCAAAGAAGACTAAAGCCGTGCAAAAGCAGACCATCTCTCGATGGATTATTCTCTGCATCAAAATCTTTCAGAAAAGGGGGTGGTGATGGACAGAGCATCTGAATTAAGCAGAACACTCATACCCAGTCAAAAGATCAGGGCTTGATCCATCACAGTTTTTTAGCTCACTGCACCATCCCAGTTCAGAACCTGGCTACATGCAAATTAGTCTGTCCCTGGCCCAGTGCATCATGGGAACAGGGCAGACCAAACTACCAAGCCAATTCTTTACTGGAAAGGAAACAAGCTTCCGGGGACCGGTTTCTGGCATTACAGCCGTCTTCGGCCCAGCTTGCTTGAATCCTGATGGTGCAGTGAGCAAGGGACTCACATCTGAGCATACCCTGCCACTCCTATAGTGGTAGTCAAAAGATGCCAGAAACCGGTCCCCGGAAGCTTGTTTCCTTTCCAGTAAAGAATTGGCTTGGTAGTTTGGTCTGCCCTGTTCCCATGATGCACTGGGCCAGGGTCAGACTAATTTGCATGTAGCCAGGTTCTGAACTGGGATGGTGCAGTGAGCTAAAAAACGGTGATGGATAAAGCCCTGATCTTTTGACTGGGTATGAGTGTTCTGTTTAACTCAGATGCTCTGTCCATCACCACCCCCTTTCTGAATCGTTTTGGCCACTATAGGAGTGGCAGGGTATGCTCAGATGTGAGTCCCTTGCTCACTGCACCATCAGGATTCAAGCAAGCCGGGCCGAAGGCGGCTGTAATGCCAGAAACCGGTCCCCGGAAGCTTGTTTCCTTTCCAGTAAAGAATTGGCTTGGTAGTTTGGTCTGTCCTGTTCCCATGATGCACTGGGCCAGGGTCAGACTAATTTGCATGTAGCCAGGTTCTGAACTGGGATGGTGCAGTGAGCTAAAAAACTGTGATGGATCAAGCCCTGATCTTTTGACTGGGTATGAGTGTTCTGTTTAACTCAGATGCTCTGTCCATCACCACCCCCTTCCTGAATCGTTTTGGCCACTAAAGGAGTGGCAGGGTATGCTCAGATGTGAGTCCCTTGCTCACTGCACCATCAGGATTCAAGCAAGCCGGGCCGAAGACGGCTGTAATGCCAGAAACTGGACCCCGGAAGCTTGTTTCCTTTCCAGTAAAGAATTGGCTTGGTAGTTTGGTCTGCCCTGTTCCCATGATGCACTGGGCCAGGGTCAGACTAATTTGCATGTAGCCAGGTTCTGAACTGGGATGGTGCAGTGAGCTAAAAACGGTGATGGATCAAGCCCTGATCTTTTGACTGGGTATGAGTGTTCTGTTTAACTCAGATGCTCTGTCCATCACCACCCCCTTCCTTAATCGTTTTGGCCACTATAGGAGTGGCAGGGTATGCTCAGATGTGAGTCCCTTGCTCACTGCACCATCAGGATTCAAGCAAGCCGGGCCGAAGACGGCTGTAATGCCAGAAACCAGTCCCCGGAAGCTTGTTTCCTTTCCAGTAAAGAATTGGCTTGGTAGTTTGGTCTGCCCTGTTCCCATGATGCACTGGGCCAGGGTCAGACTAATTTGCATGTAGCCAGGTTCTGAACTGGGATGGTGCAGTGAGCTAAAAAACGGTGATGGATCAAGCCCTGATCTTTTGACTGGGTATGAGTGTTCTGTTTAACTCAGATGCTCTGTCCATCACCACCCCCTTTCTGAATCGTTTTGGCCACTATAGGAGTGGCAGGGTATGCTCAGATGTGAGTCCCTTGCTCACGGCACCATCAGGATTCAAGCAAGCCGGGCCGAAGACGGCTGTAATGCCAGAAACCGGTCCCCGGAAGCTTGTTTCCTTTCCAGTAAAGAATTGGCTTGGTAGTTTGGTCTGCCCTGTTCCCATGATGCACTGGGCCAGGGTCAGACTAATTTGCATGTAGCCAGGTTCTGAACTGGGATGGTGCAGTGAGCTAAAAAACGGTGATGGATCAAGCCCTGATCTTTTGACTGGGTATGAGTGTTCTGTTTAACTCAGATGCTCTGTCCATCACCACCCCCTTTCTGAATCGTTTTGGCCACTATAGGAGTGGCAGGGTATGCTCAGATGTGAGTCCCTTGCTCACTGCACCATCAGGATTCAAGCAAGCCGGGCCGAAGACGGCTGTAATGCCAGAAACCGGTCCCCGGAAGCTTGTTTCCTTTCCAGTAAAGAATTGGCTTGGTAGTTTGGTCTGCCCTGTTCCCATGATGCACTGGGCCAGGGTCAGACTAATTTGCATGTAGCCAGGTTCTGAACTGGGATGGTGCAGTGAGCTAAAAAAACGGTGAGGGATCAAGCCCTGATCTTTTGACTGGGTATGAGTGTTCTGTTTAACTCAGATGCTCTGTCCATCACCACCCCCTTTCTGAATCGTTTTGGCCACTATAGGAGTGGCAGGGTATGCTCAGATGTGAGTCCCTTGCTCACTGCACCATCAGGATTCAAGCAAGCCGGGCCGAAGACGGCTGTAATGCCAGAAACCGGTCCCCGGAAGCTTGTTTCCTTTCCATTAAAGAATTGGCTTGGTAGTTTGGTCTGCCCTGTTCCCATGATGCACTGGGCCAGGGTCAGACTAATTTGCATGCAGCCAGGTTCTGAACTGGGATGGTGCAGTGAGCTAAAAAACGGTGATGGATCAAGCCCTGATCTTTTGACTGGGTATGAGTGTTCTGTTTAACTCAGATGCTCTGTCCATCACCACCCCCTTTCTGAATCGTTTTGGCCACTATAGGAGTGGCAGGGTATGCTCAGATGTGAGTCCCTTGCTCACTGCACCATCAGGATTCAAGCAAGCCGGGCCGAAGACGGCTGTAAGGCCAGAAACCGGTCCCCAGAAGCTTGTTTCTTTTCCAGTAAAGAATTGGCTTGGTAGTTTGGTGTGCCCTGTTCCCATGATGCACTGGGCCAGGGTCAGACTAATTTGCATGTAGCCAGGTTCTGAACTGGGATGGTGCAGTGAGCTAAAAAACGGTGATGGATCAAGCCCTGATCTTTTGACTGGGTATGAGTGTTCTGTTTAACTCAGATGCTCTGTCCATCACCACCCCCTTTCTGAATCGTTCTGGCCACTATAGGAGTGGCAGGGTATGCTCAGATGTGAGTCCCTTGCTCACTGCACCATCAGGATTCAAGCAAGCTGGGCCGAAGACGGCTGTAATGCCAGAAACTGGTCCCCGGAAGCTTGTTTCCTTTCCAGTAAAGAATTGGCTTGGTAGTTTGGTCTGCCCTGTTCCCATGATGCACTGGGCCAGGGTCAGACTAATTTGCATGTAGCCAGGTTCTGAACTGGGATGGTGCAGTGAGCTAAAAAACGGTGATGGATCAAGCCCTGATCTTTTGACTGGGTATGAGTGTACTGTTTAACTCAGATGCTCTGTCCATCACCATCCCCTTTCTGAATCGTTTTGGCCACTATAGGAGTGGCAGGGTATGCTCAGATGTGACTCCCTTGCTCACTGCACCATCAGGATTCAAGCAAGCCGGGCCGAAGACGGCTGTAATGCCAGAAACCGGTCCCCGGAAGCTTGTTTCCTTTCCAGTAAAGAATTGGCTTGGTAGTTTGGTCTGCCCTGTTCCCATGATGCACTGGGCCAGGGTCAGACTAATTTGCATGTAGCCAGGTTCTGAACTGGGATGGTGCAGTGAGCTAAAAAACGGTGATGGATCAAGCCCTGATCTTTTGACTGGGTATGAGTGTTCTGTTTAACTCAGATGCTCTGTCCATCACCACCCCCTTTCTGAATCGTTTTGGCCACTATAGGAGTGGCAGGGTATGCTCAGATGTTAGTCCCTTGCTCACTGCACCATCAGGATTCAAGCAAGCCGGGCCGAAGACGGCTGTAATGCCAGAAACCGGTCCCCGGAAGCTTGTTTCCTTTCCAGTAAAGAATTGGCTTGGTAGTTTGGTCTGCCCTGTTCCCATGATGCACTGGGCCAGGGTCAGACTAATTTGCATGTAGCCAGGTTCTGAACTGGGATGGCGCAGTGAGCTAAAAAACGGTGATGGATCAAGCCCTGATCTTTTGACTGGGTGTGAGTGTTCTGTTTAACTCAGATGCTCTGTCCATCACCACCCCCTTTCTGAATCGTTTTGGCCGCTATAGGAGTGACAGGGTATGCTCAGATGTGAGTCCCTTGCTCACTGCACCATCAGGATTCAAGCAAGCCGGGCCGAAGACGGCTGTAATGCCAGAAACCGGTCCCCGGAAGCTTGTTTCCTTTCCAGTAAAGAATTGGCTTGGTAGTTTGGTCTGCCCTGTTCCCATGATGCACTGGGCCAGGGTCAGACTAATTTGCATGTAGCCAGGTTCTGAACTGGGATGGTGCAGTGAGCTAAAAAACGGTGATGGATCAAGCCCTGATCTTTTGACTGGGTATGAGTGTTCTGTTTAACTCAGATGCTCTGTCCATCACCACCCCCTTTCTGAATCGTTTTGGCCACTATAGGAGTGGCAGGGTATGCTCAGATGTGAGTCCCTTGCTCACTGCACCATCAGGATTCAAGCAAGCCGGGCCGAAGACCGCTGTAATGCCAGAAACCGGTCCCCGGAAGCTTGTTTCCTTTCCAGTAAAGAATTGGCTTGGTAGTTTGGTCTGCCCTGTTCCCATGATGCACTGGGCCAGGGTCAGACTAATTTGCATGTAGCCAGGTTCTGAACTGGGATGGTGCAGTGAGCTAAAAAACGGTGATGGATCAAGCCCTGATCTTTTGACTGGGTATGAGTGTTCTGTTTAACTCAGATGCTCTGTCCATCACCAACCCCTTTCTGAATCGTTTTGGCCACTATAGGAGTGGCAGGGTATGCTCAGATGTGAGTCCCTTGCTCACTGCACCATCAGGATTCAAGCAAGCCGGGCCGAAGACGGCTGTAATGCCAGAAACCGGTCCCCGGAAGCTTGTTTCCTTTCCAGTAAAGAATTGGCTTGGTAGTTTGGTCTTCCCTGTTCCCATGATGCACTGGGCCAGGGTCAGACTAATTTGCAGGTAGCCAGGTTCTGAACTGGGATGGTGCAGTGAGCTAAAAAACGGTGATGGATCAAGCCCTGATCTTTTGACTGGGTATGAGTGTTCTGTTTAACTCAGATGCTCTGTCCATCACCACCCCCTTTCTGAATCGTTTTGGCCACTATAGGAGTGGCAGGGTATGCTCAGATGTGAGTCCCTTGCTCAGTGCACCATCAGGATTCAAGCAAGCCGGGCCGAAGACGGCTGTAATGCCAGAAACCGGTCCCCGGAAGCTTGTTTCCTTTCCAGTAAAGAATTGGCTTGGTAGTTTGGTGTGCCCTGTTCCCATGATGCACTGGGCCAGGGTCAGACTAATTTGCATGTAGCCAGGTTCTGAACTGGGATGGTGCAGTGAGCTAAAAAACGGTGATGGATCAAGCCCTGATCTTTTGACTGGGTATGAGTGTTCTGTTTAACTCAGATGCTCTGTCCATCACCACCCCCTTTCTGAATCGTTTTGGCCACTATAGGAGTGGCAGGGTATGCTCAGATGTGAGTCCCTTGCTCACTGCACCATCAGGATTCAAGCAAGCCGGGCCGAAGACGGCTGTAATGCCAGAAACCGGTCCCCGGAAGCTTGTTTTTTTTCCAGTAAAGAATTGGCTTGGTAGTTTGGTCTGCCCTGTTCCCATGATGCACTGGGCCAGGGTCAGACTAATTTGCATGTAGCCAGGTTCTGAACTGGGATGGTGCAGTGAGCTAAAAAACGGTGATGGATCAAGCCCTGATCTTTTGACTGGGTATGAGTGTTCTGTTTAACTCAGATGCTCTGTCCATCACCACCCCCTTTCTGAATCGTTTTGGCCACTATAGGAGTGGCAGGGTATGCTCAGATGTGAGTCCCTTGCTCACTGCACCATCAGGATTCAAGCAAGCCGGGCCGAAGACCGCTGTAATGCCAGAAACCGGTCCCCGGAAGCTTGTTTCCTTTCCAGTAAAGAATTGGCTTGGTAGTTTGGTCTGCCCTGTTCCCATGATGCACTGGGCCAGGGTCAGACTAATTTGCATGTAGCCAGGTTCTGAACTGGGATGGTGCAGTGAGCTAAAAAACGGTGATGGATCAAGCCCTGATCTTTTGACTGGGTATGAGTGTTCTGTTTAACTCAGATGCTCTGTCCATCACCAACCCCTTTCTGAATCGTTTTGGCCACTATAGGAGTGGCAGGGTATGCTCAGATGTGAGTCCCTTGCTCACTGCACCATCAGGATTCAAGCAAGCCGGGCCGAAGACGGCTGTAATGCCAGAAACCGGTCCCCGGAAGCTTGTTTCCTTTCCAGTAAAGAATTGGCTTGGTAGTTTGGTCTTCCCTGTTCCCATGATGCACTGGGCCAGGGTCAGACTAATTTGCAGGTAGCCAGGTTCTGAACTGGGATGGTGCAGTGAGCTAAAAAACGGTGATGGATCAAGCCCTGATCTTTTGACTGGGTATGAGTGTTCTGTTTAACTCAGATGCTCTGTCCATCACCACCCCCTTTCTGAATCGTTTTGGCCACTATAGGAGTGGCAGGGTATGCTCAGATGTGAGTCCCTTGCTCAGTGCACCATCAGGATTCAAGCAAGCCGGGCCGAAGACGGCTGTAATGCCAGAAACCGGTCCCCGGAAGCTTGTTTCCTTTCCAGTAAAGAATTGGCTTGGTAGTTTGGTGTGCCCTGTTCCCATGATGCACTGGGCCAGGGTCAGACTAATTTGCATGTAGCCAGGTTCTGAACTGGGATGGTGCAGTGAGCTAAAAAACGGTGATGGATCAAGCCCTGATCTTTTGACTGGGTATGAGTGTTCTGTTTAACTCAGATGCTCTGTCCATCACCACCCCCTTTCTGAATCGTTTTGGCCACTATAGGAGTGGCAGGGTATGCTCAGATGTGAGTCCCTTGCTCACTGCACCATCAGGATTCAAGCAAGCCGGGCCGAAGACGGCTGTAATGCCAGAAACCGGTCCCCGGAAGCTTGTTTTTTTTCCAGTAAAGAATTGGCTTGGTAGTTTGGTCTGCCCTGTTCCCATGATGCACTGGGCCAGGGTCAGACTAATTTGCATGTAGCCAGGTTCTGAACTGGGATGGTGCAGTGAGCTAAAAAACGGTGATGGATCAAGCCCTGATCTTTTGACTGGGTATGAGTGTACTGTTTAACTCAGATGCTCTGTCCATCACCATCCCCTTTCTGAATCGTTTTGGCCACTATAGGAGTGGCAGGGTATGCTCAGATGTGACTCCCTTGCTCACTGCACCATCAGGATTCAAGCAAGCCGGGCCGAAGACGGCTGTAATGCCAGAAACCGGTCCCCGGAAGCTTGTTTCCTTTCCAGTAAAGAATTGGCTTGGTAGTTTGGTCTGCCCTGTTCCCATGATGCACTGGGCCAGGGTCAGACTAATTTGCATGTAGCCAGGTTCTGAACTGGGATGGTGCAGTGAGCTAAAAAACGGTGATGGATCAAGCCCTGATCTTTTGACTGGGTATGAGTGTTCTGTTTAACTCAGATGCTCTGTCCATCACCACCCCCTTTCTGAATCGTTTTGGCCACTATAGGAGTGGCAGGGTATGCTCAGATGTTAGTCCCTTGCTCACTGCACCATCAGGATTCAAGCAAGCCGGGCCGAAGACGGCTGTAATGCCAGAAACCGGTCCCCGGAAGCTTGTTTCCTTTCCAGTAAAGAATTGGCTTGGTAGTTTGGTCTGCCCTGTTCCCATGATGCACTGGGCCAGGGTCAGACTAATTTGCATGTAGCCAGGTTCTGAACTGGGATGGCGCAGTGAGCTAAAAAACGGTGATGGATCAAGCCCTGATCTTTTGACTGGGTGTGAGTGTTCTGTTTAACTCAGATGCTCTGTCCATCACCACCCCCTTTCTGAATCGTTTTGGCCGCTATAGGAGTGACAGGGTATGCTCAGATGTGAGTCCCTTGCTCACTGCACCATCAGGATTCAAGCAAGCCGGGCCGAAGACGGCTGTAATGCCAGAAACCGGTCCCCGGAAGCTTGTTTCCTTTCCAGTAAAGAATTGGCTTGGTAGTTTGGTCTGCCCTGTTCCCATGATGCACTGGGCCAGGGTCAGACTAATTTGCATGTAGCCAGGTTCTGAACTGGGATGGTGCAGTGAGCTAAAAAACGGTGATGGATCAAGCCCTGATCTTTTGACTGGGTATGAGTGTTCTGTTTAACTCAGATGCTCTGTCCATCACCACCCCCTTTCTGAATCGTTTTGGCCACTATAGGAGTGGCAGGGTATGCTCAGATGTGAGTCCCTTGCTCACTGCACCATCAGGATTCAAGCAAGCCGGGCCGAAGACCGCTGTAATGCCAGAAACCGGTCCCCGGAAGCTTGTTTCCTTTCCAGTAAAGAATTGGCTTGGTAGTTTGGTCTGCCCTGTTCCCATGATGCACTGGGCCAGGGTCAGACTAATTTGCATGTAGCCAGGTTCTGAACTGGGATGGTGCAGTGAGCTAAAAAACGGTGATGGATCAAGCCCTGATCTTTTGACTGGGTATGAGTGTTCTGTTTAACTCAGATGCTCTGTCCATCACCAACCCCTTTCTGAATCGTTTTGGCCACTATAGGAGTGGCAGGGTATGCTCAGATGTGAGTCCCTTGCTCACTGCACCATCAGGATTCAAGCAAGCCGGGCCGAAGACGGCTGTAATGCCAGAAACCGGTCCCCGGAAGCTTGTTTCCTTTCCAGTAAAGAATTGGCTTGGTAGTTTGGTCTTCCCTGTTCCCATGATGCACTGGGCCAGGGTCAGACTAATTTGCAGGTAGCCAGGTTCTGAACTGGGATGGTGCAGTGAGCTAAAAAACGGTGATGGATCAAGCCCTGATCTTTTGACTGGGTATGAGTGTTCTGTTTAACTCAGATGCTCTGTCCATCACCACCCCCTTTCTGAATCGTTTTGGCCACTATAGGAGTGGCAGGGTATGCTCAGATGTGAGTCCCTTGCTCAGTGCACCATCAGGATTCAAGCAAGCCGGGCCGAAGACGGCTGTAATGCCAGAAACCGGTCCCCGGAAGCTTGTTTCCTTTCCAGTAAAGAATTGGCTTGGTAGTTTGGTCTGCCCTGTTCCCATGATGCACTGGGCCAGGGTCAGACTAATTTGCATGTAGCCAGGTTCTGAACTGGGATGGTGCAGTGAGCTAAAAAACGGTGATGGATCAAGCCCTGATCTTTTGACTGGGTATGAGTGTTCTGTTTAACTCAGATGCTCTGTCCATCACCACCCCCTTTCTGAATCGTTTTGGCCACTATAGGAGTGGCAGGGTATGCTCAGATGTGAGTCCCTTGCTCACTGCACCATCAGGATTCAAGCAAGCCGGGCCGAAGACGGCTGTAATGCCAGAAACCGGTCCCCGGAAGCTTGTTTTTTTTCCAGTAAAGAATTGGCTTGGTAGTTTGGTCTGCCCTGTTCCCATGATGCACTGGGCCAGGGTCAGACTAATTTGCATGTAGCCAGGTTCTGAACTGGGATGGTGCAGTGAGCTAAAAAACGGTGATGGATCAAGCCCTGATCTTTTGACTGGGTATGAGTGTTCTGTTTAACTCAGATGCTCTGTCCATCACCACCCCCTTTCTGAATCGTTTTGGCCACTATAGGAGTGGCAGGGTATGCTCAGATGTGAGTCCCTTGCTCACTGCACCATCAGGATTCAAGCAAGCCGGGCCGAAGACGGCTGTAATGCCAGAAACCGGTCCCCGGAAGCTTGTTTCCTTTCCAGTAAAGAATTGGCTTGGTAGTTTGGTCTGCCCTGTTCCCATGATGCACTGGGCCAGGGTCAGACTAATTTGCATGTAGCCAGGTTCTGAACTGGGATGGTGCAGTGAGCTAAAAAAACGGTGAGGGATCAAGCCCTGATCTTTTGACTGGGTATGAGTGTTCTGTTTAACTCAGATGCTCTGTCCATCACCACCCCCTTTCTGAATCGTTTTGGCCACTATAGGAGTGGCAGGGTATGCTCAGATGTGAGTCCCTTGCTCACTGCACCATCAGGATTCAAGCAAGCCGGGCCGAAGACGGCTGTAATGCCAGAAACCGGTCCCCGGAAGCTTGTTTCCTTTCCATTAAAGAATTGGCTTGGTAGTTTGGTCTGCCCTGTTCCCATGATGCACTGGGCCAGGGTCAGACTAATTTGCATGCAGCCAGGTTCTGAACTGGGATGGTGCAGTGAGCTAAAAAACGGTGATGGATCAAGCCCTGATCTTTTGACTGGGTATGAGTGTTCTGTTTAACTCAGATGCTCTGTCCATCACCACCCCCTTTCTGAATCGTTTTGGCCACTATAGGAGTGGCAGGGTATGCTCAGATGTGAGTCCCTTGCTCACTGCACCATCAGGATTCAAGCAAGCCGGGCCGAAGACGGCTGTAAGGCCAGAAACCGGTCCCCAGAAGCTTGTTTCTTTTCCAGTAAAGAATTGGCTTGGTAGTTTGGTGTGCCCTGTTCCCATGATGCACTGGGCCAGGGTCAGACTAATTTGCATGTAGCCAGGTTCTGAACTGGGATGGTGCAGTGAGCTAAAAAACGGTGATGGATCAAGCCCTGATCTTTTGACTGGGTATGAGTGTTCTGTTTAACTCAGATGCTCTGTCCATCACCACCCCCTTTCTGAATCGTTTTGGCCACTATAGGAGTGGCAGGGTATGCTCAGATGTGAGTCCCTTGCTCACTGCACAATCAGGATTCAAGCAAGCTGGGCCGAAGACGGCTGTAATGCCAGAAACTGGTCCCCGGAAGCTTGTTTCCTTTCCAGTAAAGAATTGGCTTGGTAGTTTGGTCTGCCCTGTTCCCATGATGCACTGGGCCAGGGTCAGACTAATTTGCATGTAGCCAGGTTCTGAACTGGGATGGTGCAGTGAGCTAAAAAACGGTGATGGATCAAGCCCTGATCTTTTGACTGGGTATGAGTGTACTGTTTAACTCAGATGCTCTGTCCATCACCATCCCCTTTCTGAATCGTTTTGGCCACTATAGGAGTGGCAGGGTATGCTCAGATGTGACTCCCTTGCTCACTGCACCATCAGGATTCAAGCAAGCCGGGCCGAAGACGGCTGTAATGCCAGAAACCGGTCCCCGGAAGCTTGTTTCCTTTCCAGTAAAGAATTGGCTTGGTAGTTTGGTCTGCCCTGTTCCCATGATGCACTGGGCCAGGGTCAGACTAATTTGCATGTAGCCAGGTTCTGAACTGGGATGGTGCAGTGAGCTAAAAAACGGTGATGGATCAAGCCCTGATCTTTTGACTGGGTATGAGTGTTCTGTTTAACTCAGATGCTCTGTCCATCACCACCCCCTTTCTGAATCGTTTTGGCCACTATAGGAGTGGCAGGGTATGCTCAGATGTTAGTCCCTTGCTCACTGCACCATCAGGATTCAAGCAAGCCGGGCCGAAGACGGCTGTAATGCCAGAAACCGGTCCCCGGAAGCTTGTTTCCTTTCCAGTAAAGAATTGGCTTGGTAGTTTGGTCTGCCCTGTTCCCATGATGCACTGGGCCAGGGTCAGACTAATTTGCATGTAGCCAGGTTCTGAACTGGGATGGCGCAGTGAGCTAAAAAACGGTGATGGATCAAGCCCTGATCTTTTGACTGGGTGTGAGTGTTCTGTTTAACTCAGATGCTCTGTCCATCACCACCCCCTTTCTGAATCGTTTTGGCCGCTATAGGAGTGACAGGGTATGCTCAGATGTGAGTCCCTTGCTCACTGCACCATCAGGATTCAAGCAAGCCGGGCCGAAGACGGCTGTAATGCCAGAAACCGGTCCCCGGAAGCTTGTTTCCTTTCCAGTAAAGAATTGGCTTGGTAGTTTGGTCTGCCCTGTTCCCATGATGCACTGGGCCAGGGTCAGACTAATTTGCATGTAGCCAGGTTCTGAACTGGGATGGTGCAGTGAGCTAAAAAACGGTGATGGATCAAGCCCTGATCTTTTGACTGGGTATGAGTGTTCTGTTTAACTCAGATGCTCTGTCCATCACCACCCCCTTTCTGAATCGTTTTGGCCACTATAGGAGTGGCAGGGTATGCTCAGATGTGAGTCCCTTGCTCACTGCACCATCAGGATTCAAGCAAGCCGGGCCGAAGACCGCTGTAATGCCAGAAACCGGTCCCCGGAAGCTTGTTTCCTTTCCAGTAAAGAATTGGCTTGGTAGTTTGGTCTGCCCTGTTCCCATGATGCACTGGGCCAGGGTCAGACTAATTTGCATGTAGCCAGGTTCTGAACTGGGATGGTGCAGTGAGCTAAAAAACGGTGATGGATCAAGCCCTGATCTTTTGACTGGGTATGAGTGTTCTGTTTAACTCAGATGCTCTGTCCATCACCAACCCCTTTCTGAATCGTTTTGGCCACTATAGGAGTGGCAGGGTATGCTCAGATGTGAGTCCCTTGCTCACTGCACCATCAGGATTCAAGCAAGCCGGGACGAAGACGGCTGTAATGCCAGAAACCGGTCCCCGGAAGCTTGTTTCCTTTCCAGTAAAGAATTGGCTTGGTAGTTTGGTCTTCCCTGTTCCCATGATGCACTGGGCCAGGGTCAGACTAATTTGCAGGTAGCCAGGTTCTGAACTGGGATGGTGCAGTGAGCTAAAAAACGGTGATGGATCAAGCCCTGATCTTTTGACTGGGTATGAGTGTTCTGTTTAACTCAGATGCTCTGTCCATCACCACCCCCTTTCTGAATCGTTTTGGCCACTATAGGAGTGGCAGGGTATGCTCAGATGTGAGTCCCTTGCTCAGTGCACCATCAGGATTCAAGCAAGCCGGGCCGAAGACGGCTGTAATGCCAGAAACCGGTCCCCGGAAGCTTGTTTCCTTTCCAGTAAAGAATTGGCTTGGTAGTTTGGTCTGCCCTGTTCCCATGATGCACTGGGCCAGGGTCAGACTAATTTGCATGTAGCCAGGTTCTGAACTGGGATGGTGCAGTGAGCTAAAAAACGGTGATGGATCAAGCCCTGATCTTTTGACTGGGTATGAGTGTTCTGTTTAACTCAGATGCTCTGTCCATCACCACCCCCTTTCTGAATCGTTTTGGCCACTATAGGAGTGGCAGGGTATGCTCAGATGTGAGTCCCTTGCTCACTGCACCATCAGGATTCAAGCAAGCCGGGCCGAAGACGGCTGTAATGCCAGAAACCGGTCCCCGGAAGCTTGTTTTTTTTCCAGTAAAGAATTGGCTTGGTAGTTTGGTCTGCCCTGTTCCCATGATGCACTGGGCCAGGGTCAGACTAATTTGCATGTAGCCAGGTTCTGAACTGGGATGGTGCAGTGAGCTAAAAAACGGTGATGGATCAAGCCCTGATCTTTTGACTGGGTATGAGTGTTCTGTTTAACTCAGATGCTCTGTCCATCACCACCCCCTTTCTGAATCGTTTTGGCCACTATAGGAGTGGCAGGGTATGCTCAGATGTTAGTCCCTTGCTCACTGCACCATCAGGATTCAAGCAAGCCAAGCCGAAGATGGCTGTAATGCCAGAAACCGGTCCCCGGAAGCTTGTTTCCTTTCCAGTAAAGAATTGGCTTGGTAGTTTGGTCTGCCCTGTTCCCATGATGCACTGGGCCAGGGTCAGACTAATTTGCATGTAGCCAGGTTCTGAACTGGGATGGCGCAGTGAGCTAAAAAACGGTGATGGATCAAGCCCTGATCTTTTGACTGGGTATGAGTGTTCTGTTTAACTCAGATGCTCTGTCCATCACCACCCCCTTTCTGAATCGTTTTGGCCACTATAGGAGTGACAGGGTATGCTCAGATGTGAGTCCCTTGCTCACTGCACCATCAGGATTTAAGCAAGCCGGGCCGAAGATGGCTGTAATGCCAGAAACCGGTCCCCGGAAGCTTGTTTCCTTTCCAGTAAAGAATTGGCTTGGTAGTTTGGTCTGCCCTGTTCCCATGATGCACTGGGCCAGGGTCAGACTAATTTGCATGTAGCCAGGTTCTGAACTGGGATGGTGCAGTGAGCTAAAAAACGGTGATGGATCAAGCCCTGATCTTTTGACTGGGTATGAGTGTTCTGTTTAACTCAGATGCTCTGTCCAACACCACCCCCTTTTTGAATCGTTTTGGCCACTATAGGAGTGGCAGGGTATGCTCAGATGTGAGTCCCTTGCTCACTGCACCATCAGGATTCAAGCAAGCCGGGCCGAAGACCGCTGTAATGCCAGAAACCGGTCCCCGGAAGCTTGTTTCCTTTCCAGTAAAGAATTGGCTTGGTAGTTTGGTCTGCCCTGTTCCCATGATGCACTGGGCCGGGGTAAGACTAATTTGCATGTAGCCAGGTTCTGAACTGGGATGGTGCGGTGAGCTAAAAAACGGTGATGGATCAAGCCCTGATCTTTTGACTGGGTATGAGTGTTCTGTTTAACTCAGATGCTCTGTCCATCACCACCCCCTTTCTGAATCGTTTTGGCCACTATAGGAGTGGCAGGGTATGCTCAGATGTGAGTCCCTTGCTCACTGCACCATCAGGATTCAAGCAAGCCGGGCCGAAGACGGCTGTAATGCCAGAAACCGGTCCCCAGAAGCTTGTTTCCTTTCCAGTAAAGAATTGGCTTGGTAGTTTGGTCTGCCCTGTTCCCATGATGCACTGGGCCAGGGTCAGACTAATTTGCAGGTAGCCAGGTTCTGAACTGGGATGGTGCAGTGAGCTAAAAAACGGTGATGGATCAAGCCCTGATCTTTTGACTGGGTATGAGTGTTCTGTTTAACTCAGATGCTCTGTCCATCACCACCCCCTTTCTGAATCGTTTTGGCCACTATAGGAGTGGCAGGGTATGCTCAGATGTGAGTCCCTTGCTCACTGCACCATCAGGATTCAAGCAAGCCGGGCAGAAGAAGGCTGTAATGCCAGAAACCGGTCCCCGGAAGCTTGTTTCCTTTCCAGTAAAGAATTGGCTTGGTAGTTTGGTCTGCCCTGTTCCCATGATGCACTGGGCCAGGGTCAGACTAATTTGCATGTAGCCAGGTTCTGAACTGGGATGGTGCAGTGAGCTAAAAAACGGTGATGGATCAAGCCCTGATCTTTTGACTGGGTATGAGTGTTCTGTTTAACTCAGATGCTCTGTCCATCACCACCCCCTTTCTGAATCGTTTTGGCCACTATAGGAGTGGCAGGGTATGCTCAGATGTGAGTCCCTTGCTCACTGCACCATCAGGATTCAAGCAAGCCGGGCCGAAGACGACTGTAATGCCAGAAACCGGTCCCCGGAAGCTTGTTTCCTTTCCATTAAAGAATTGGCTTGGTAGTTTGGTCTGCCCTGTTCCCATGATGCACTGGGCATGGGTCAGACTAATTTGCATGTAGCCAGGTTCTGAACTGGGATGGTGCAGTGAGCTAAAAAGCGGTGATGGATCAAGCCCTGATCTTTTGACTGGGTATGAGTGTTCTGTTTAACTCAGATGCTCTGTCCATCACCACCCCCTTTCTGAATCGTTCTGGCCACTATAGGAGTGGCAGGGTATGCTCAGATGTGAGTCCCTTGCTCACTGCACCATCAGGATTCAAGCAAGCCGGGCCGAAGACGGCTGTAATGCCAGAAACCGGTCCCCGGAAGCTTGTTTCCTTTCCAGTAAAGAATTGGCTTGGTAGTTTGGTCTGCCCTGTTCCCATGATGCACTGGGCCAGGGTCAGACTAATTTGCATGTAGCCAGGTTCTGAACTGGGATGGTGCAGTGAGCTAAAAAACGGTGATGGATCAAGCCCTGATCTTTTGACTGGGTATGAGTGTTCTGTTTAACTCAGATGCTCTGTCCATCACCACCCCCTTTCTGAACTGCATCAAAATCTGCCACAATTGGCCAAGAAGCACGAGGTCTTGCATGCTCATTCCACCAAACCCAAGGCTGCAACAACTGCATTAGCACGAGGAGTCCCAGTGCTGGACATCTGCGAGGCAGCAACGTGGGTTTCCCTGCACACATTCACATAACGCTACTGCCTGGACAGTCAGGTCCGTAGGGATGGGAACTTTACCTAGTCAGTCCTGTTGGACTTTTTGGCATAGAATTGGTTTGCACCCCCACCTCCAGGGAGAAATTGCTTGGGTATCTATTCTAAGTTAAGCAATCTGCAGCTAGAAGTCTCTGTGAGATGAACAAGTTACTTACTTTGGGTAATGCCTTATCTGATAGGGAATCTATCGAGCCACAGATAGCCCACCCATCCTCACCACTATATTAATGGATTTTTGGGGCAAGGTTGCTCCCTTTCAGGGCCCTAGTTTTCCACACCAGTGGTCAGTGTTCTTCGTGGCTCCGTTCTTCTGGTGTGGATAGTCATGAAAAGAAACTGACGTCAGCGCACTGGGTTGGCGCATATATAGGGACCGTGCACGTCACTTCCGGCTCCACTGACACCACGCAGAGCCAATAGATGCCATCTACCATTGCGCAGGGGTAAACTTTCCAATCCAGTCTCAAGCCTGGGGATAGTAAGGTAAAGAATCTGCATCATGATATAGATAAGGCGTCACCAAAGATAACTACCTTGTTCCTTATGAATATATTACATAACTAATCGAATATGACAAAAGGGTGATGATTGGTGTTAGGCCAGGCACCATTGGCGTGGGTCTCCCTTCCTTTTTTGCTGTTGCCTCCTGTGTTTTTGCTGTGTGTGTTTTACTGGTCTCGATGCTTTGGGCACTTTGCCACTGCTGTTCAGTGCCAAAGTGCAAGTGCTCCCTTTGTAAATTACTGTTATGGATTGGTGTTTCCATGTTTGGCATATTTGATTTATTTGTCAGACCCTAGTATAGTGCACTGTGTGTGCCCAGGGCCTGTAAATCAAATGCTGCTAGTGGGCTGCAGCACTGATTGTGCCACCCACAGAATCATCCTGTAAAATGTAACTCTGGCCTGCCATTGCAGAGCCTGTTTGCAGTCTGTGACTGCGATGCCGACTTGGCAAGTGCACACACTTTCCAGTCCCTAAACCTTCCCTTTTTCTACATATTAGTCACCCCTAAGGTAGGCCCAAGGTACCCCTGTGGGCAGGGTGCATTGTATGGGAAAGGTAGCACATGCCCTGATGTGTGTGGCATGTCCTGATAGTGAAATACTGCCAATTTTGTTTTTCACTTTTGCAAGGCTACCTGTTCCTATAGGACCGAATGGGGAGTCTGTTTATAACATCTTATAAACATAAATGGCCCAAGGAACAAGGAAGAAACATAAAGTTTAGTATGCCTTAACTCAGAATGTTAAAGGGCTTCTTTTAGTGAGGGTGACTTTTTCATTGTGTTTGAAAATACCACTTTTATAAAGTAGGTATTTTCTTGCCTAACCACCCAGTGTGCCTCTGCTAGGTTTGCGTATTGCATGTCTGGCTTTTGGATGACAGGGGCCGTGGCCCCAGAAGTCTGATGAGTCATGGCTGGGCTGAATGGACCTGGGTTGCATTTAGAGTAGGGGGAGATTTCCTTTTCACCTGAATGGGCCTGGTCTGCCTTCAACAATGCTGTCTCCACCTCCTGCCAGAAAGCTGCACCAGTGAGGTCAGAACTGGTTTTGGCCAGGTACAGACACTCTCTGCCTTCAGAGAACAAAGGAGTTGTGTGTGTATAAAGTGGGCCCCAGACCGCAGACTTTTAGATCACTTCTGGGAAATCAAGAGGATCCTTTGCCAAGGAGAAGAGCCGGATAAGCTGAGGTGGAATACTGCCCCTGTGCTGTTTGCTGTCTGGGATTGGCCTGCAGTGGCTGCTTGCTGCCAAGGAAAGAAGGAAAAGGACTTTGTTGTTTGCTTTGTCACCTGCTTGAAGAAAAGATCTCCAAGGGCTTGAATCTGAGCTTGCCTCCTGTTCTGAAGACTCACAGACACAAAGACTTCACCACCAGCTCCCTTGAATTTCCTTGCTGGGAATTCCAACCTGCATAGAGGTGCCTGCTGCTGTTTAGGACCTCAAGAGACAAGACTGTTTGTCGCTGGGAGCTGGAAAATCGCCGCAACACCGAAGAAGCGTGTCGCAACCGCACCTGTTTTCCGATGCATCGCCGAAGAAACCGTTGCAGCGCCTGCCGCGGCTCGAGAAATTGTTGCACAACACATCGGGTGCAATGATCTCCGAAGTCCGATATGACCGCATCGATACCGACGCAAGCCTGATGTGCGGGTGCACGAAACCACTCCTCATACCGGATCGCCGCATCTCATCGAGGCGCCAAGATTGTCACATTGTTGGGGCCGCAGTAAGAAACAAACGCATCACCTCCCCAGCCAGTAAGACAACAACGCCTAATCTCCTCTCCGGTAAGGAACCAACGCATCAACTCCCCTGCTCTGCAATAAGGAACCGATGCCTCACCTCACCTCACCCGGAGCAGAGAATCGACGCATCACTTTCCCAGAGTGTAAGGAACCGACGCATCACCTGTGGCCATTTTGTTTATTTTGCGTGACGCTAAGGTACTTTTGAGAAAAGTGTTGCATTTACAACTAGCATTGAACTGAACTATTTCTACCAATTGAAAGCTTTATTTTTAATACTGTATTGTGTATTTTTTGTTGTTTGCTCTTGTTTTGGTTTAGATAAAGATTACTTATTTTTCTAAACTGGTGTGGTGTCCATACGTGGTGTTTTCACTCTATTAGAGTATGTGTTTACAAATGCTTTACCTACAGCCTCTGAGATAAGCCTGTCTGCTCGTGCCGAGCTACCATGGGGGTGAGCAGGGGTTATTTTAGGAGTGTATCCCCTTACCCTGACTAGAAGCAAGGGTTCCTATTTGGATAAAAGTACCTACCTCTGCCAACTAGATACACCTATTTCTACCAATTGGCTATGCTTTTCAGATGTAAAATAGCTCATATGCCTCCCAGTTGAGGCAGAAGGATACACCCAACTATTCAATAAAAAGTTTATAGGAGGACTAGGTTTATCCAAGATGTAATTGACAATGTCGCAAGCCTATAGCCAAAGTGTTCTGAACTGAATAAGTTAATGGCTGAAAGAAGCTGACACGAAACCTATATGCATATTATACATTTTCAGAAAAACAAAAGGTCTGGCTTAGACCAGGTCTAATGTATCCAGCTATCTGATTACTGAACATGATGTCGTGTTTGGAATGTGAGGATTTACCCTTTAACTGTTGAAATACAAAATTGGTCCATATGGCACAAGGGGAACTTTTTCTGCTGCCTCTGCCAACTAAAGTTCTAGGCAACTGTAATGTGGTTTTAGTATGTCAGTGATGCAGTAAAAAAACTTCACCATCGAAAAACAGATTTCTGCCTATAATCACTCTTAGCGCAGATCTCTAAGTGACAAAAAATTTGTATGACAACTGCAGTGATTTCAATAGGACTTGTACCCTTGTTGTATTGTCCCTTAACTTCCATTCTTAATTAAGTAATATTGTCGTCAACAATTATTTAATTAATGGATGACGCCAGCCTGCGAAGGGAGCCGACTGCACATATAATACAACAGTATCAAAATGAATAAGAGCGCTTCACTGAAATGCTGTACGTTTTTATTTTTATTTTTTTCACAGTGGATTGTGACTGTATTATAAAGCTAACATGAACGTTTGTGTTTTTCTTGGTATTTTCTTGGACTTATGCAAGAGTGGCAATGCAAAAAACATTGAACAGAATACAGGTAAAGACAAGTCAAGTCCTGTGGTCACGCGGGACTTGGCCAGTAAGAAACTATCCATTAATTTCCATTACTTTACCAAGCCACTATGTTACTGTATATTTCCTGCAATATTGTTTAACATACGCTAATTGTAGTATACACTAATGTCTTGCTTCAGGCAGTTCCTCCATTACAGTTTCTGATAGAGACTTCTAACCGTAGATTCCTAACCATTTGAATATTCGCCCAGGCATCGTACTTGATCTGGATTATTTTTTGGGCAGTACCGCCTGCACGCTGTTAGGTGGTGCTGACTGCTATACCTCTATGTCATTCCGCGCCTGATGTGACATGCACACCACTCACCCATGTGTGCTAATATCAGTGCCTTTCTTTCTGTGCCAAGGTGGATCTGAAGCTATCCCTTGTCTCTCTTAAAACCGTTTTTTGACTTTTCTAAACTTTTTCAGTGCACAAGGGACATAGGGCCAAATGTATAAATAAGTTTTGCTATTGTAAATGACCTGATTTGCAGACCACTAATATGCTTTTTGAACTATACAAACACCAAATTGCAATTCGGGAACTTGTTACCAAATTGCAATTCTTATTTGGGAACAAATACTGATTCAGTATTTGAAAGGGGTGTTCATTCCAAATGCCATTAATATTCATGAGGTAGGTTGACTTGCAACTTACTAGGAATTGCTATTTGGGACTAAAATAAAACATTCCATACATTAGGAATACCGATTTCCTAATTGCGATTCAGAGATAATTGCGATTAGGAAATCGGTATTCCTAATGTTGGTACATCTGGCCCTAAGTCACCTCCAAAATCTACAGGATTCAAACTTTGTGGAGTTTCTTGCAAACAGATGACTGTGCCTGGCACACACGTGATTTGCCTGTGGTGCCTGGGGTCCGACCATGACTCCAAGACCTGCATTGACTGCGCCTTGATAAATCTCAAGGCCATCCGGGATTCGGAAGCGAAGCTCTTTGGCGTAAAATACTTGAAGGCCAACTACTCCCCCTGACAGGGAGTCGAAACAAAAAGAGCTTTGCCAAACAGATTCTTTCCTCCATAAGCTTGGCTCTTTAATTAATGCCAGCTGTCTCCGTTACTTTTATTATTAACGGGACACCATGGCCCAGGTTCTGCTCATGGTCCCGGAGGAATCCTGTGCTATCCTTTCACAGGCTATGCAAGACAGTTGACATGTGGCCAATTTTAAAATCCACTGTAGGTTAGACACTAACAACTTGCTCCGGAGAGCCATAATCAACAGTGTTGCCCTTCGCAGGCATGCCTGGATTTTTAGGGAGGTTCTGGTGACTTTGATGCGCGTGCCATTTGACGGTTCCCATGTTTGTGGGCATAAGACAGATTCAACCTTTGAGTGCTTCAAAAACAGCAGGACTGCATCGCTCTCCAGGGCTTTCTGCCCACCTCTGTCACATGAACAATTTTATTCCATCTGTGGTCATGACAGTGGCTTTCAGTACTGCCTACAGCTCCTGGACCTGCAAGACGCTTACGTCCACATCCCTGCCCTCACATCCCCGCCCTGCAGGCCCACCAGTGCTAACTGCAGTTTACAATGGGCCGGGAGCACTTTCAATAAACTTTGCTTTCCTTTGTCCTATCCAGCGCCTCTCGGGTTATCATGAAAGAGACTGCAGTGGTTGCAGCACATCTTCGGGGGTCAGTAGTCCCAGTCTTCCCCTACCTTCACGACTGGCTGTTAAAGGGAGGCTCACCCCAGGCAGTTGTCACACACCTCCAGACTATGGCGAACCTCTTAACATCGTTGGGTTTCACTATCCAAATGCCAAATTCACACCTGATGCCTTTGCAGCAGCTCCCCTTCATTGCGGACATTCTGGACATGGTGCAGTTTCTCACCTACTCCACATAGCGGAGAGTTCAGGACATTTGGGCTATGATCTTGAAGTTTCAGCATCTTTCCTGAATCTTAGTGAGGATAACTCTGACTTTTGGGATTGATGGCATCCTGCTAGTCAAGCATGCCAGATTGCATATGTGTACTCTGCTGTGTGATCTGAAGTTCCAGTGGGCACAGTCCACCAGGGGAATCTTTCTGATTTGGTCCAGATTTGAGAAGAAACTGCAAAAGACCTGCAGTGGTGGCTGCGGGACTGCGATGTTGTTAGTGCCAGGCCCCTCTCCTTACACCACCCAGATCTCACAATGGTGACTGATGCTTTGTTTCTGGGCTGAGATGGCCACCTGACAGAGATGGAGATCACTGGTGTCTGGTCTCCGGCTGGAGAACTGGCTCTATATCACCATCTAGAGCTGATTGTCTTTCAATGGTGTTGAATGCTTTCCTGCCATCCATCAAAGAAAAGTTTGTGCAGGTGCTCACGGACAACAGCATTGCAATGTGCTACTGCAACAAGCAGGGTGGGGTGGGGTCGTGGACCCGGTGCTAGGAGGCTTTTCGTCTCTGGGTGTGGCTAGACCATCAAGGAATTTTTTTGGTGACCCACCACCCGGACATTCTTTGAATACCAGAGCAGATGAACTGAACTGGCAACACCATGCGGATCACAAATGGAAACTACATCCTGAGTTGGTGCAAGCACTTTTCTATGAAGAGGAAGAATCCCTGACTTGATTTCTTCATCACCACCAAGAACATGCAATGTCAGCTCTATTCCATGTTGGATTTTCCAAGGTGTCTCTCACTGGGAGATGCATTCTGCATAAAAGTGAAACTCAGGATGCCTGTATGGCTTCCCACAGATGATTGTATGACAGAACCCGGCATGCATATACCACGAATGCCTTTACAACACAGTCAATCCAACAAACAAGTTGTTACCATGCACTCCTTTACCTTGCCTTAAGGAAGCACTGGACTTTGAAATAGTATACTTTACTGTTCCAACTCCAGTCTGAGCAACAGTAGGGAAAGTGTTGGACTTAATATCCAACACCAGTCCACTAAAGCAACTTGGTGTAAAGACGTGCATGGCGAAGGAATGCGAGGTGACGGCGAGTTTGTTGTATCAACCGCGTTGTAAAGACACTGTGTGGTTCCGGCTGCATGGTAAAGGCTGTTTCCCCAACAGATACTTTCCTGCCCTGAGGTCTGAAGAAGATCAGGATTGACTTGACCCAAGTCATCCTGGTGGTCCCATATTGGTCAAAGAGAATCTGGTATTCCTAACTCCGTGGCATGATGAGCATCTACTTTCCTACCAGGCTGCCCCTTCATAAGAACTTCCTATCGCAGTAGCAGAGCAGGCTTCTGGATTTGAAACTGCGCAAATTACACCTCCATGCTTAGAGATGGAGCCATGGCTGTTAAATGCTTTTGCCCTTCTTTCTAAGGTCGTTGATGTCATCTTTCAACCAGGTGTCCCTCAACCAAATCTGCCATTGGGGTAAGTCTGTGTCCTGGTGTACTTGAAATAGATCGACCCACTCTATGCCATGCTGTTAGACGTTTTGTTCTTTGTGTTTCTGCTAGACCGGGGAGGCCTTCTTTAGCATGCTGTTAAAGGGCACCTGGCTGCTCTTTCAGCCTATTTATGGTGCCGGAACACTTGTTGTTTAAATTCCCAGTTGTGATGCATTTCCTTACTGGGTTACAACACGTTTCCCCCTTTTCTCATTGTAATGCTCCAGTGTGACTTCAATCTAGTTCTCACGTTTTTTATGTGTGCTCCCTTTGAGCCTTCATACAGTTGTTCTCTTGGGCTCCTTACCCTCAAAACTCTTTCTTTTTCCCATAACAATGGCAAGGCAAGTGACTGAGTTACAGGCTTTGCCTGTCAACCCATCCTACACCACTTTTTTCCCAGGCAAGCTGGTTCTGCAGTCTTAAACCTCCTTACTCCTCTCCTTTTCATGTTGGTCAGAACATCACTCTTTTTGGCCTTCCCACACCCTAAGAAAGAAGAGATACTCCACTGTCTGGATCCAAAAAGGGCTCTCAGACGCTGTAGTGATTGTACCAGAAAACAAAGAGTGGAAAACCAGCTTTTTATCAGGTTCACTTAGCAAAGAAAGCAGGAGCTGTGCTGAAGAGGACCATCTCTCACTGGCTTGTACTCTGCAGTAAGAACCTCTACACGCTGGGCGCTAGAGGGCGCGCAAACGGAATGGCTGCCTAGTACAGCAGCTCCCGTCCCTTGGACAATAATCCTACAATTATCTGCTGCCAACGGCGAAATATTTATAAAAATAACTCACCGCCTGCTGCAGTAGACAAACCCGGACACTAGTCCAGAAATTCAGGCACCTCGGGCTAGGAGAGCCGCCGCTCTGGTTGATGGAGGGTTAACCGACTGGGCCCTCGGAGCATACCGCTTGCAGTGGCCGGCTGTGGAGAACTGCACGAGCCCGAGGCTTGCCACGAGGCGACGGGCCCAGTTGGTGATCCTGCCCCGGGGATCGGATCGGACCAGCTCCTGTACTGCTGAGACGCTAATTCCTGCCCCTATGCCCGGGAGTGCGCTTCCGACCTGCCGACCTGCCTCCTCGAGACTGCCTGTATGCTTCTGACATCTGGGGCTGGTGGAAACTGACGCCTCCATTGCCCGGCTGAGGGAGTGCTGAGGACCTGCGCTGTGACGCTGTGACTGGCGTCTTGAAATACCCGGAGGTGCTGGCTGGCTGGAGCGCTCGCCGCGACTGCACACACGGTGAGGACCTGGCATCTTTGGCCTGAGCGCGCTCTCCCCCCCCCTTCTGTGTGGACTGCTGCGGGGGTGCGAGACGAGAGTGCGGGCGGCCATTACCGCTATTCACTGCAGCCTTCCCTGCTGCGCGGGGGGGTACCGCGGGCTTCTCGGAGCTGTGGCGATTGTCTGGCCCTCCTGTGCTGACGCCTGATGGGAACGGGTAGCTGTGACAAGAACTGAGTGCCTTCCATTGATACCGAGGGTGGACACATCACTAGGTGGGTGACCCGAGCCTCTTTGTGCACCCGCCTACGCCAGGCCTGCATGTGGGTGGAGATCCCTTCGTGGGGACCTAATATCCTATCATCGTGCACCCCACTTTCTCGCCTTGGAGAGGTTGACCGGAGCGCTGGGAGGTGTACCCCCTTTGTGGCTTGTACTGTGGGTGCTAGAAGACCAGACGCTGCGGCCCTGTAGATCGCGACCGACTGCCTCGGGACGACGACCCCCCCCCCTGGCCTCAGGCTACTAGAACACTGGTGTGGTGGGAACATGTTAGGAGGCCAAAATGGGGCGAACAGATACCCGCCAAGCCAAAATCAGTTTTGATGGCGCCAAAAAGCCTTCAAAGCCGGCGACTGCTGCGTCGCAGTCCAATGATGACGCCCCGTCGACCGCCTCTTCCCCCGCCAGGGACATTGATCTGCCCCGACTGTTCCTAGAAATGCGGCAGGGATTCGCCACAGTGGTGGAGAAGGTGGATGGAATGACCGCCAGACTGGATGCCTTAGTCCACAAAGTTGACCGCCAGGAAGAGCGCATCACCGTCACGGAGCAGCGCATATCGGAGAACGACGACACTACCGCATCCCATACCACGCAACTAGCCCGCATGGATAATTTGCTCCGAATAATAGCGGCCAAAAACGAAGATTTGGAAGCCCGCAGTCGGCGCAACAATATACGCGTCACGGGCGTTCCGGAGTCCACAAACACGGGTAATATGGAGATCTACATCGAAACACTCCTTAAGGGCTCGATTGGAGAGGAAGCCTTCTCACCGAAATTTATCGTGGAGCGTGCACACCGGTCATTGGCTGCCGTCCCCAAGCCTGGCCTACCCCCCAGACCGATTATTGCTAAACTATTGAACTATCGGGACCGAGATACTGCACTGCGTGCGGCCCGAACCCAGCAAACTCTACAATACAATGGAGTGCAATTTTCCATTTACCCTGATTTTACCCCCTTAGTGCAGGAAGAGAGGAGGAAATTCCTACCGGTCAAAAAGAAACTACGGGAAGCTCAGCTGGAATACGCACTCCTATACCCGGCGAGGTTACGAGTCACTCACAGGGGGAAACACCGCATCTTTACTAATCCGCAAAAAGTCGAGGACTTCCTGAAGGTCTTAAGGAGGTCACAGCGAGATGGTTGCAATGCTGAAGCGGATCCAGACGAGGGTGACCCTCCCCCGGATGCGGAGGAGCAATGAAAATGGACTCCAAGCATGGCCTAATTATATACTACCCTACACTGAAGCTGATGGCCCCTGCCCTGGGCTGCTGAGAAACGGGAGCCCTGCACTACTGAACTGATCTACATACACTCACCGTTGGTAAGATATTCCAAGGACCACTCTCCATGCCCCGACCTCCATCGAGGGCGGTACAGATCTGGGGGTCGGCTGGCGGGAGCAGTGGCTGTGCGCCCTTAGAGATGTTTCCCTATCGGGTGTTCCCCATGTACTTTGTTGGACAGAATAAGTTGTGGGTACTGAGGGAGGTGGGAGGGGGGAAAAGGGTAGGGACTGGTGGCTGCTGGCATGATTGGGATGCAGCAGTGGGAGGGGGGTTGGGATTGTTTGGGGGACCATGGTTTGCACATGCGACAAGTAACAGAGTCACACATTACTATAGTACGCCATATACAATGAACGGTACTCTATCTCTTATCTCAACATTGTTGGGGTGGGATGCAAAGCTGTATGGATGCAGGTGGCGGGCTTAGGGTCTGATACGCAATTGAACTGCCTATCGTGGAATGTTAGAGGTCTTAATAATGCTAAGAAATGTAGAGATGTGATTGCCTATCTTAATAGACATAATGTCCACGTTGCTATGCTACAAGAGACTCACTTGTCGCCGCAGACTACAGCTAAGTTTGCTAGTAAATGGGCTAGTCTCCGAGTTTTCTCCTCTTATTCTACTTATGCTCGAGGTGTGACGATCCTGCTTAGACGAACTGTGCCATTCCATAAATACGGAGATTTGCTGGACAATGAGGGACGTTATGCTCTGCTGTGGGGACGCATGGGTCACAACACTGTCACATTTATAAATTGTTATGCCCCCAACTCAGACATGCCTTCTTTTTTCACCACTCTCTGGGGGAAAGTCCTGGATATAGGTTCCCGCCATGTCATATGGGGGGGTGATTTTAACCTGGCGCTTGCACCTCACTTGGACCGATTGGACGGAGCACCTCATTATAAACCGGGAGCCAGGGAGGCTCTAGTGGGTATCATGGCTGAGGGTAACCTAGTAGACATATGGAGACACCTACATACGTCCCAGAGGGAAGGCACACACTTCACCTCGCACACAGGCACATGGGCAAGACTGGACTACTTCCTCATCTCTAAAGGGGTCACCTCGGAGGTCCTGGGGGTCTCACACCTACCAAGAACATACTCTGACCATAGCCCTGTACTCCTGCACACTCGTATTCCTGGGTGGGATAGCCCGAGGCCAGGCTGGAGGTTACAACCGGCAGCGTTGTTAGATAGCCTGTTCCGGGCGGAATTGGGTGAGGAAATCGCCGCCTTCTTTCCCAGGAACAGGGGGTCTGTGGATTCAGTCGAGTGCATCTGGGAGGCCTTCAAGGTCACCATAAGGGGGTACTGTATATCAAAGAGCTTTGGGGTGCTGCGCGACATCAGAAATAGTATTCATTTGCTACATAAGGAGTTGCGAGAGCTAGAGCTCCGCATGACTAGAAACAATAGCCCTGAACTGCAGGCGGAATTCAGAGATAAGCTGTCAAAATACGAGGAAGAAGCTGATAGGGAGGCGAAATTTCGGGGGAAGCATTGGCAGGCCAGAAAATACTGCGAGGGGGACAGGCCAGGGAAGGTACTTGCGGTCCTTACACGGCCCCCACGAGATCATAACATTATACTGGAACTCACAGTTGACCAAGATCACGTCATTAGAGACACAGATGCACTCCTTGATGCATTCACATCTCACTATCACGCACTATACACTACTTCTACGACGGCAGACGTGCCTTACTCTGAATTTCTAGGAGACATAGCTCTGTGCTGGCTTAGTGATAGTGACAGGGCATTCCTGGCTGCTCCCTTTGAAACTGACGAGATTAGAGATGCCATCATGTCGCTGCAAAATGGTAAGGCACCTGGCTTAGATGGCCTTCCCGCTGAGTTCTACAAGGCCTACATTGACACCATGGCCCCTGTCCTCCGAGAGGTATACGAGGAATCGTTGGCTGATGGCATTCTTCCGTGCTCTATGCGAGAGGTAGTCATTACCTCGCTTTTGAAACCGGGCAAAGACCCTAGCTCTTGTGGTTCGTACCGCCCTCTTTCCCTACTGAACTGTGACGTTAAAATTCTGGCGAAGGTCCTGGCCACTCGACTGTCCCTCCTCATGACTAGGATTGTGCTTCCCGACCAGGCTGGATTTGTCCCCGGTCGCTCTACTTCGCACAACCTACGCACCCTCTTCTCCCTACTTCGCACGGTTCATCCTGCCCTGCCAGTGGCGGCCGTCTTCCTCGATGCCACCAAGGCATTTGACACCGTCGAGTGGCCTTACCTGTTTTCAGTCCTGGCTCGTATGGGGTTTCCCAGGCTTTTCATCTCCTGGATTCAACTACTCTACACGCAACCTACCGCGAAAATCCTTATTAATGGTCGACTATCCCAATCCGTCACCATTACCAGAGGCACTCGTCAGGGGTGCCCTCTATCCCCTCTCCTTTTTGCCATCACAGTCGAACCCCTGGCCTGCAGAATACGTCAGCTACATCGGGCGAGCGCAGTACAGTGCTTGCAGCGCCAAATAGATGTGTCTTTATATGCAGATGACATCACCCTCTATGTTAAACACCCGGATCTCCACCTAAATCCTTTACTACGTGAATTTGTGGTTTTTGGCAGAATGTCTGGGATATGCATAAATTGGTCCAAATCGCAATTCTTTCCCCTGACTGAGGCGGTGACCGATTTCCCCCTTGACTACCCAATTGCATGGTGTAGGTCAGATCTCCGATACCTGGGCATCCAAATTTCACGCGATAAAGACGAGACGATGCGCGCTAATTACGGAGTGGCCATTACTAAACTCGCAGCCATGGTTGACCGATGGATTGCACTTCCGCTCTCTATGGCCGGCCGAGCATCCCTTATTAAGATGGTGGTCCTACCACAGTTTTTATATCTTTTCCTTAATATCCCGTATTTCCCGGGGGCATTCTTCTTCAAATCCTTACGGTCTGAGCTCTGTCGTTTATTCTGGGGGGGCAAGAACCCGAGGCTGAAGTGGTCCACTCTCACCTTACCATATGAGGTTGGCGGCTTTGATGTTCCCGACTTCGAGGCCTATTATCTTTGCGCACAAGCGCAATATGCATACCACTGGCTAGTCCCGACGCCCTTCATGCCTCAACTGGCGGTGGAGGACTGGATTGTGCACCCTATCCCCCTCAATGGCTTGATACTCTGTCCGGAGGCACTGATACAGACACCAAATACCTCGGTGTCCTGCACCCTGGATGCGTGGCGCCGCATGGCGAAGAGATTGTCCTGCCCCCTGCCATACTCCCCCAAACTACCGTTGACGTTCCATCCTTCTCTTCCCCTCCTACAAGAGCGAGGCTTTCGGATCCTCTGTGAACGACTGCGGATTACCTCTTGGGGCAAGCTCTTTGTAAATGGCACATTTAAAACTGCTGAAGTCTTCTTCGCCTCCGCTGCCTATACCCCGCTTGATGTCTTTTACTACCTGCGCCTCCGTCAGGGCATGAGGGACATCTTGCCCGAGTTCCCTACGGAACCAGAAGCCTTCCCCCCCCTCCACTTTCTATTATGCTCGCAGGAAGGGAAACACTTGGTGGCTGGGCTCTATCGTCAGCTCAGACCTACTACCACGCTACCCGTAGCGGGAGCTCGGGCACGATGGAGCGCTGAGCTGAAGGTGGATCTCGCTGACGACCACTGGCGAAACTGCTGTGCCCTAACGGCCCGGATATCAGCCAGTAGTAGGTTCAAGTTAATACACTACAAATTCTTACATCGGTTGTATTACACCCCAGTGAAGAAACACCGGTTTCAGCTGACCGACAATGATAGGTGCGAGCGCTGTCACGCTGAACGCGCGGACTTCCTGCACCTGGCTTGGGAATGCCCCCCTATTCGTTTATACTCGCAACAAGTGATGGACGCACTTACAGTGATGACTGCGGAAACCATTGCTGTGGAGCCTATCATTGCTTTACTCGGACATACGGCCCACGTTTCGACAGCCAACAGGAAATTTGTAGAGGTGTCCTTGCTCTTGGCGAAGTGTCGGGTGGCGTGTCGCTGGGGCAGGGGCAGAGCCCCCAAGTTTAAGGAGTGGCTGACGGACTTAACATATTGTCAGGAACAGTACCACACTTTCACAGAACTACTGCCGATATCTAGCCGACCCAAAGATATCTGGAGCCCGTTAGTCGGTTATCTGCTGGCCCAGGCAGAAGACGAAGATGGGCCTGCGGAAGGGACTATGGGTGACTAACTAACTCAGAGGCGACGGGGGTTCCCGACTGCAATCCACAGATGGGAGGGACGTCACTGATCTCACTCACTAGCATACTGCTCCACACGCTGCCCCTCTAATTACATATCTACACACCACTCTCAAGTAGATCACCGACTGTTAGTACAGTCCTGGGTATTGTTGTGGGCTCCCTGTTCGACATGCCCTCCCCCCTGACCTAACGTTTCCACACACCCCCATACTCGGATCTGCCACTGCCCGCTGGGGTTCCATATGGTATTTTTTTTTCTTTTTTTTTAGCCTTCAGATGAACAGTTTCCGTTGTACCGTTCATGTGTTACCACACTCCATTAGAAGACTCTTGCTCATTGCTGCCATCAATATGTCCTGGGTATATCTGCCCGGGTGTGACCGTGCATCCCCCACAGTTTTGTTCTAAAGTTGTGAACTGTTTCACCAACCTTCAAGTGCAAGAACCCTGCAAAACCCTGTTCTGCTGCAGTGCATCCGGAAGTCCTACTTTTGTACACTAGCTGTGGGTCATACCTCGTCTACTGTAGACTTGCCGCTACCGAGCCCCAGGGATGTCGGTTTTCACAGCTGTGTTCTTTCTATTCTATCTCTTTTATCCAGATGCATGTCATGCTGCCGGCCTCCGGGTTGTAGGCGCAGAAAGCTGTGTACTGTCTGTAATATCCAATAAATGCAGCTCGAACATCAAAAAAAAAAAAAAAAAAAGAACCTCTACACGCTGGCAAATTCAAATTCAAGTTCAAGTTTTTATTTATTTGATTTAGTTCTCTACTGAGGATAACAAGAAGATGATTAAAAACGATAAGATTACATTTATAGATATAAAAATTTTGAACGTTCATCCTAATACAAATTTATATTAAAAAAAATGAAACAGATTATAACACACAAATTCATTGGGAGGTGACTCAAGAAGAGAAATCAAACTCTGTACACTTATAGAATTGCACTTTGTTTGAGTAGGTTTTAAAAACCGCTTTCTAGCAACAACTGCTGTGGAGTTAGGACAGACAAACAAAACGTGCATCAGGTCTTGAATTCCTCCTTTACAGAGGTCACATAAACAACTGGCATGATTGTTATTTGTCCAATTAAAAGTAAGAGATTTGAAAGGGACGATCCCAAACCGAAGGAAAATAATGCATCGCCGGGCGCCATGTCTTAAAAAAAAGTAAGATATTGTTGCCTTTGTTTAAATTCAATTGACTCAGCATATACCTTATAACATTGCAGGTTTGTACAGTGCTGGAAGTAAAGATCGTAGCTTATCCTTGGAGTCAAATGTTTTAGAAAGAGTTTCAAATGTGCCGGGCTCCAGGATTTCAGCAGATCAACTGTACATCCTGACAACTTCAGTGCAAATGCTAAGCTTAAATAAAAAACATGTTTTGAGGTTCCTTGGTCAAAGGCTTCTGGTCTTAATAGAGCTCTTAGAGTACCTTGTTCAGCGTGTAAGATTTATACGCCCATCGAATAATGCTCGTGATTCCTGGGCTGGTGGCTCATTCAACTAGACCCAAGGCTAATACTACTGCATTACCTCATGGGTTGTATGTTTGGTACATTTGGTCAGGCTGCTACATGGGCGTTGCTCCATCCATTAATGAATCATTAGTGACAAGACAGCCAAGTGCGCCGGAAAGGGCATCTTTTTGGTTTGAGCCAGTTCACAGGCCCACTTCCTCAGAGGTACTACTTTGGTATCTATTTTAAAGATGAGGAATCTGCGGTTAGGTGTCTCAATTTAACAACTTACCCTCGGTAACAGCTTTTCTGTTAGAGACTCTATCTAACAACAGATTCCTCACCGATCCTCCCGCCTCCCTGCTTTATGAACTGGGCTCTTTCATTCAATAAGATTCCAATTGAGAGATCTGTATACTAGTTAAGACCTTTCTGATTTTGGCTCCTCATCTAAGGGGTACAGATGACTCAGGAAGCGACTGATGTCAGCACACATGGGTGTCACCTGTATATGCATGAACATGTCACGTCAGGAGCAGAACGGCGTAGATGCAGAGCCATCAGCACCACCAACCAGCATGCGGGGGACTACTGAAAATTTGCTGGATCCATTCTGACGCCTGTGGGAATATTAAAAAGATAGTAGAGTCTCTACTAGAAAAGGAGTGACCGAAGATAACTATCTTTTTTGACTGGAAAATAGAAAAATATTATTTAGGCAAACACCTATTCACTTTATAGCATATATTTACATGCATATATAATGTATATAGCAAAATAGCAAACTTTATACTTCAAAAGTGACTAATAAGCCCTGTTTGAATACCGGGGACACCTACTTGCCAGGAGCCATTCGCCACCCAGTCGCCATTCCCGATCTACCCGGGACCACATTACCCGGCAGCACACTCGGCTGTGCATGCCAGGAGGCGCTTAAAAGGCTTACAGGGTTCCAACGTCGCGGGAAGCGCCGGGTAAAGCCCGGTCCAAGGGTGGGCCTGTTTGAGCCCGTTGGAGACCGGGAGAGGCTGGGCAGGGCCCCCCTCAAACGTCCCCACCACCAAGGACTTGGTTGTCTGCCTAGTAAGTGTTGTATTATCTATTATTGGACCTTATTTCCATTTTATTGACTGAGAAATGGCCGGGCGTGATGGAAGGGGAAAGAAAGCTGTAGGGGGTGGTTATGTAGCTGAGATTTTAGACCAATTTATTACAAGGGCTACATCTGTTTTGGCTCACGAGATAGCCATCACAGAGCGCCGCCTCTCTATGGACCCTGTGTTTGCTAAACAATCATCTCTGGGGGGCCTGACAAATGCACGCACACTGGAAAAACACCTACAAACTGAGCTCGTTCCTGGGTCACCGAGCCAGTGTTTGCGCCAACAACAAGTTACAGGGTCATCACATATGGATGGAGAGATTTCCCACTCTATGTTAATGCCGTGTAATGTATTGCTAAAACCCAATAGTGTCTCACTACCACACACTACGGAAGCTCCCAAAGACCCCCGCAACACACGGAGCATATGCAGGGGCGGCCCTTAAGAGGAAGCGAGGAGGTGCACCTCAGAGGGGAAAAAAGCCTAAGATCTCGAAACCAAACAAGCCTAATGACCCGTCAAACACAGAGTCACCTATTATTGAAGTCCCACAGAAGAGACCGCCCGTTGCCAATAGTATGAATGCGGCAGGCACTGCTATTGGATCGTCCAAGCTCGAGGACGTTTACTGGCTAAAAATAGGTGGTCTTATAACATAGCCCTACAGCCTTTATTAGAAAGACTTTTATCAATTGAAAACAGGCTTGAAACATGTGAAGAACTGACAGCAACCACCTTGGGAGGTATCAAAAATAAAATGGCGAATTGTGGCTAAACCCATGAACCTGAGAGGGATGGATTAAGGGGCTCTGTGGCTCCCGCCAGTTCTAACATTCCATCGACCCTAGGCTTGGTGGTACAACCATTGGACCCTACAACCTTAAGGGATAAAGCAGTGAGCACGAGTACTATAGCCGGTCCAGAGGCATGGCATAACAGGCTCTGCAACTATGGGGAAATAGCGGATCAACAATTGTTGAGAGAGGGACAGGTCGAGAAAGCTAATGTATCCCTCAAGTGGAACTACAATGGGAAAGATCTAAAGAACTCACATTCCCATCTAGATCTACCCCCCGATTGCTCACCCTATGTTGCGGTCTTGATAGGCGTCCCAGAATTGGAAAATGGTAAAGCTGAATCCTACGCCCAACTAAAAAACAAAATGATTAATTGGTTGAACAATAACAGACCTCTTCCATGAGACGTACACTGTCAGATTCTATTTGTGCGAAGAGTGAGCTGGGTAGGATGTAGACCCAAAAATATTGTGGAGGACTGCATTGTTATTAATTTCAATAATTGTATGGCGGCGGAACATGTTTGTGCGGGTCTCTCAAACAATTTGAGATCCACTATTCAGATCCGGGATTTAAGTTACTTTTATACCCCCCCAGATCATATGTTTAATGCTGGCCAATATGGATTGACCAGTGGTAGGAACAGCCGGTCTGCTATTCAGACCTATAGAGCAGGCTGGGAGAGTAGTGAGGGTTTATCAGCCGTACCACTTAGTAACAGATTCAGAGTATTGGATCTGGTGGATTGACTGATACCGACTGCTACCTGCTCTCCCGCACTGCCTAAACAAAGTGCCAACCTAAGGGAGTCGGGGGTGGGGCTATAAACCAACATCTATGGTTCAACAACAAAATGGGGGATATCAATGGTGGTAAATCATGTTTAATTAACGTAGTGGAGGAGGTGAGGAACATTATTGTTCCAAATGCAACAAACCTGGGTACCTGTGATGCTGACCACCACTACAAGAATCGGTTATAGCCTCCATTGGTACTGGTACGCATGGAATGACAGATAGATCTGAACCAGAGGTTAAGGCTAGGTGTGGTAAGCAACCGTCTGCCTGTAGCCCAAGAATTTTGTCTTGGAATATTGTGGGCCTCGCGGCTAAACTAGATCAGCCTGATTGGGGGGATTATATCGACTCCCACGAGATCTGCTTATTCCAGGAAACTTTGGCCTTAGACCCTCAATATAGAGTAGGGTTTGTGGCATACTGTGAGGCGGCAGCCAAGGGACCTAGGGGTAGACCATCGGGGGGGGTTATGCATATGGGTGGGATCCCACCTAGGATGCAAGGTAAAGCGAGTAGAGACTCACTCCCCAGATATTGCATGTATCATCCTGTCACATAATAATTTACCGAAACTAACTATTATTAATGTTTATTCCCAGCCAGTCCAACATGGTGGGATTTCTTTGACGCTAGATTTTCTGGTAAACTTTCTCAACTCACTAGCAGGGAACATGGTTTTTTAATCGGTGGGGATTTTAATTGCCACTTCAAACCCCTTAATGGTCTCACGCAATCTATCATCAGTGACAAGGATGCCACCTGGTCAATACCGGCACCTAATATCTATCCGATCAGGGGGTGGACACCCTTAGTCCTACAATTAACCTCTTTAACCCTGACCTTCTCCCTAAGGGCCTGTAATGGACGGTTTCCGGGTGACAACCCGGGGCGTACTACATTTGAGAGACCTGGCCAGGCTTCAGTAATTAACTACTTTCTGCTTAGTGTAGAGATTTGGCATAATTTGTTGGATTTTATTATCGAAGCACGTAGTGAAAGTGATCACAACCCCCTGGTCGCAGTGCTAGATTTTCAGTTGGGGGAATAGGTCGAGACCTTGATAACCCGCAACAAAACAACCTGGTTGTTGTTGAAGGAGGGAGACGAATCCGATGGGCCAAAATAAACCGATCACCGGAAACCATGTCAAAAATGTATTTGAGTATTATACCCCTGTTAGTGAAAGCAAGCCTTTTATCAGATGATCCAATGAACTTAGGACCCGATAGTGATTTAGGAAAAATTCATCAAGAAATGGTCCAGACTCTGGTGGGTTTTTTCTTTAACAGTGGGCCTCTTAATAATAAATCTGGCTTTGACAAAAAATCCTGGTATAGCACGAACTGTAGGGAAGCAAAGCAAGCCTTGTTGTCGTCACTCAAGGGGAGTGATAAAGTTCATATATGGGAAGCTAGGGCTGTTTTTAAGAAAGTAATCGCAAAAGCAAAATCTGATTGGGAAGCCGATAGATGGCAGGCCATTAAGAAGGCTTTGGTTTCAAAAGATAGTAGAGGGTTTTGGAACCTGGTCCACATAGGAAAAATTGAGGGTAGGATCACTATCGAACCAAATATTGATGAGGAAGCCTGGCATCTATATTTTAAGGAACTGTGCTCAAGCCCGTCTATTGACTCAAGTACTAGCGAGACTCTTGTGTCTTATTTTAACCCTGAACCCTTATGGGATATACCCCCATGTACTATGGCTGAGGTATTATCTGCTGTAGCAAAGCTACAACCTAATAAAGCACCAGGATTGGATAGAATCCCTGGGGACTTGTATAAAAATGAACAGATAGTGTGGGCTCCATATCTATTATTACTTTTTAATACAATTCTACAGGGCCTTCCTGCACCGTATACGTGGGCAGGTACAGAGATCATCCCGATCTACAAAAAAGGGTCACCCATTGAACCTGCAAATTATAGGCCAATTAGCCTCATTGATGTTACCCAAAAAATCTTTGCAAGGGTGTTATTAGGAAGATTACAGTACTGGATGGAAAACGATGATGTTTGAATTCTGTTGCAAGCAGGCTTTAGAGCCAAAACTTCAACTGTAGACCAGTTGTTTAGGCTCCAGTTAATTTATTGGAAGCATGTGGTTCTGGATGGGGGGCGCCTGTATCTTACCTTCGTGGATTTGAAATCAGTGTTTGATATGGTGGACCGTGACCAGCTGTGGAGTATCTATGTTTTCAACTTAAATGCCTCCACGAGGGCACCTATGCTAGAGTAAGACACGGCAAGAATGGCCAATTAACAGCCCCCTTCCCTGCCGGTAAGGGGCAGCCCCCTTCCCTGTCGGTAAGGGGCAGCCCCCTTCCCTGTCGGTAAGGGGGTGAGGCAGGGTTGTGTGCTCGCGCTGACCCTTTTTTCCCTCTTCCTGAACGGTTTAATTGAAGATCTACTTGTCGCAAAGGATTTGGATTCCCATAAAATATAATTCCGCAAAATTCCCGCACTAATGTTTGCGGATGACACCCTGCTCCTCTCTAAATCACCGATGGGAATGCAGCGAGTGCTAAAGGAATTCAGTCAGTTTTGCAAAAAGAGGAATCTTGTAGTAAATATCAATAAAACAAAATATATGGTCTTCAACGCCAATTCTATTAACTGCCCACATCCAATGATGGATGATAGGCCGCTCGAGCGGGTTCATATCTTTGATTATTTGGGCCTATCTATAAATGATAAAATGGGATTGGGTTCCCAAATTAACAAGGCCAATTTGAAGCTTACTCGGGCAATAGGGGGAATCCTAAAAGTCCAGAAGAGTTGTGTTCTCATGGTCATAAGCCCACCGCTAGAAATATACAGAGTACAAGCTTGGTCGGCTTCTTTATATGGGGCAGAACTGTGGGGGCATAATCCATCTAGTGCCCTGACCCTTACTGAAAACAAGTTCATTAGACAAATCCTGGAATTGCCAACAAACACACCCCTAGTGCCGCTTCGGATAGATTAGGGTATCCTCCCAATGGTGGATTTAATCTCGTCCCGACCGTTGCTTTATTGGCGACGGCTGTGGAGCATACCAGAGCTGAGACACTATAGGGAGGAAATAAAAGCGGTAATGACATCCCTGGGGGAATGTGGGTAGTATACCTTGGTTGTCCTTTGTTAGGGATTTTTTTCGAGCTATGGGCAGGGAGGACCAATGGATCACTCCCGAAGAATCTTGCCCAGCCATCCCTAAAAAAACCCTAGCCAAAGTAGTGAAAGAGTTTAAATTGACTAGCCTAATTCAGGCAGTCAAAACTACGAGTTTAACATATGGGTTCCTGGATTTTAAGTCACACTATCAATCTGAGCTGGTGCTGGATACAGCCCACATTGCCAAGGAAGTTGTTTCTGCAATTTAGGTATGGTACGCTCCCACTCTATGCAATAACTAATAAGTGGGCGGGCGAAACCCATTGCCTCTGCCCTGGATGCCTAGCGGAGGAGGAAACAGTAATTCATGTATTGTTCTTCTGCCCGGCATACAGGCCAGATCTAAATGGGTTATACAATTGTGCAAAAACCTGGGCATTAGGAACTACCGCAAATTCTTTGGGATCCTCAAATCCGACACTGACCTAGTCTATGTTGTTGTAATTATGAAATTTCTCCTTGCTATGTGGTCTAAACGAAGGTATTTGTTAAAGACTGGCACCTAGTTTTGCTTTTTTAATAATTGTGAATTCCAACTCTGTTATATTTAACCCTGCAGCAAGATATCGAGAGCTAACTCTATGTGAGAGATCGAGTTCCCTCCTGTCGGTTGGTTCACAGACAATGGACGCTTTTACAGTTATTGGATGTGTATAATAATGTTCTTATATGCTTTTATTCTAAATTATATTTTTAATGTAAATTTTAATTTTATGATCTTCCCACTAATGATGATTTTGCTCCCCCCAAACTATTGTGGTTGTGTATCCCTATACATGTATATACCAGTGTTCCCAATGACATTGTACTTTCCCCCCTTAATATGGATATATTTTATTGTGTCGTAAATTTAAATGTGCTTTTATGGCTGTAATAGCTGCAATAAAGTTTTTTGATGATGATGACTAATAAGCACTGGCAAAGGCAAGAGTTTGCACCTGTTGGCTTTGCCAATGCCTTTTAGCTATGCTGTCAAGCATAGACAAAAAGTATTTTTTTCTGATGCTGTACTGCATGGCCAAAAGTAAAAGAAATAAGCAAAAATATTACGTGTCAACCTGTAGGCACACATACCTGATGATGTATGCACACATTCTTCCCCACAAATGCACACATCTGCGAAATGACTCTAATGTCATTTTTTTATTTACCGAACCGAGATGTCCCGATAATTAAAAATGTATTACTGATGTAGCCCAAACAATTATAAGGCAGGCTGGTTTGCGGCAATTTGCTCCCCAGCCTTCACAAAAAAATAAAATAATGAAGAAAAACAAGCATTTGCAATGCAATAGGTCTCGCATTAGGAATGTTGGAGCTATTGGTATTGTAAATGACAACTTGTTTATTTATGTGTTGGTTTTGAAAATAGCGAAATTAATAACTTTGTCATTTACAATGCCAGTAGTTATAACTTTCGCAATTGGGACACCTATAGCATTTGTAATGCAATATGTGTTTACGTGATTTAGATGTATTGATATTACAAATAACAATGGCTTTTAATTTTTTTAAATAATTAATACTTAAATAAAAGTTACTGTAATTTATAATGGCAATAGCTTAAACTTTGTAAATAACTTTTGTGAAGATTATGTTCAGTGTATTTTATTGTGACGAAAAGCCAAGAACAGAAGCGAAATATTAACATCTTTTGTTGACATTTGTAATAAAGCTTGAAACATTGAGAGAACATATTTGAACCAGTTGTTGTTGAATGGTTGCACAGATTGATGCTGTGGTGGCACTGAGTGATGTTGTGGTGGCGACGAGTGATGCTGCGGCATTCTGTGATGCTCTGGTAGCGCATAGTGATGTTGTGGTGCCCCTGAGTGATGCTGTGGTGGTGCTGAGTGATGCTGTGGTGATGCGATAGATAGATAGAGTGAGTGCAATAGATAAATAGAGTGAGAGCGATAGATAGATAGAGGGAGGGCGATAGATAGATAGAGGGAGGGCGATAGATAGAGTGAGGGCGATAGATAGAGTGAGGGCGATAGATAGATAGATAGATAGATAGATAGATAGATAGATAGATAGGTAGATAGAGTGAGGACGATAGATAGATAGATAGATAGATAGATAGATAGATAGATAGATAGATAGATAGATAGATAGATAGATAGATAGATAGATAGAGTGAGTGCGATAGATAGATGGAGTGAGGGCGATAGATAGATAGATAGATAGATAGAGTGTGGGCGATAGATAGATAGATAGATAGATAGATAGATAGATAGATAGAGTGAGTGAGTGCGATAGATAGATAGAGTAAGTCCAATAGATAGATAGAGTGAGGGCGATAGATAGATAGATAGAGTGAGGGCGATAGATAGATAGAGTGAGTGCGATAGATGGAAAGACAGATAGATAGAGTGAGGGCGATAGATAGATAGACAGGTAGATAGAGTGAGGGCGATAGATAGAGTGAGGGCGATAGATAAATAGATAGATAGATAGATAGAGTGAGGACGATAGATAGAGTGAGGGTGATAGATAGATAGAGTGAGGGCGATAGATAGATAGAGTGAGTGCGATCGATAGATAGAGTGAGGGCGATAGATAGATAGATAGATAGATAGATAGATAGATAGATAGATAGATAGAGTGAGGGCGATAGATAGATAGATAGAGTGATGGCGATAGATAGAGTGAGTGCGATACATAGACAGATAGAGTGAGGGCGATAGATAGATAGACAGATAGATAGAGTGAGAGCGATTGATAGATAGACAGATAGATAGAGTGAGGGCAATAGATAGAGTGAGGACAATAGATAGATAGAGTGAGGGTGATAGATAGATAGATAGATAGATAGATAGATAGATAGATAGATAGATAGATAGATAGATAGATAGATAGATAGATAGATAGATAGAGTGAGGATGATAAATAGAGTGAGGGTGATTGATAGATAGTGCGAGGGCGATAGATAGATAGAGTGAGGGCGATAGATAGATAGAGTGAGAGCGATAGATACAGTGAGGGCAAAAGATAGAGTGAGGGTGATAGATAGAGTGAGAGCGATAGATAGATAGAGTGAGAGCGATAGATAGATAGAGTGAGGGCGAAAGATATATAGATAGAGTGAGGGCAATAGGTAGATAGATTGATAGAGTGAGAACGATAGATAGATAGAGTGAGGGCGATAGATAGAGTGAGGGCGATAGATAGATAGATAGATAGATAGAGTGAGGGAGATAGATAGATAGATAGATAGATAGATAGATAGATAGATAGATAGATAGAAAGATAGATAGATAGATAGATAGATAGATAGATAGATAGATAGATAGATAGATAGATAGATAGATAGATAGATAGATAGATAGATAGATAGATAGATAGATAGATAGATAGATAGATAGATAGATAGATAGATAGATAGATAGATAGATAGATAGATAGATAGATAGATAGAGTAATTATGTGGCATGTAATTATGTGGCATTGAGTGGTATTTGGAGTGTATGTTGCATTGAGCGCAGTGTAAATATGTAGCATATAATGTGGCACTGAGTGGTATTTGGTTTTTTATTATTTTATTTATTTAAAGTTTTATGTCAGCAAGCAGACAGAGATAAATAGACAATCATGATACACAGTCCGTCTTTTTAGTATCACTATGAAAACATCTTATATAATTGCAATAGTATCATTAAAACACAATACAGCAAAACTTCATATTGTTCATACCCATTTAGATAAAGGTGACCACAGTTTCAAACCCATCATTTTCCTTCTCTTACCCTTGGATTTATAGACCGCGGACCACTAAGGGAGAACCTGCCCTATGGCCAATTTCTACGCATAAGGCGAAATTGCAGCAATAAGGAGGACTACAACACACAGGCCACAGACCTTTCCCACAGACTACAACAACGGGGCTATCCAACAAGGATAATCGACAGGACCAAGAAACGGGCAAAAAACCAAAATAGAGACGCCCTCCTGGAAACACCGACCCGTCAAGAAACAACAACACTGTTGACCTGTGTCACCACGTACAACCCTATCTCCAATACAGTGGCTAAAATCATTAAGAAAAATTGGAGAATCATCAACACGGGCAAACGAGACTGGGACCTGCCCCTCTTCAATTATAAAAAATCGAACAGCCTACGGGATCAACTCATCTCTACACGGCCTAGAACAATGGAAACCACCATCAACCCTACACTACATCAAGTGTGGAACCTCCTCAAAGTCACAGGTCACTACCCCTGTGGCGATTGCAGCATTTGCCATCTCACGACACATACCAAAACCCTCAATCTGGAAACGGGAAAAATATGGCACCAACGCAAGCACACGAACTGCAATTCAACCAACCTAGTGTACTTGATTGGGTGCCCATGCCAGCTCCGATACGTGGGAATGACCACGAGAAAAGTACGCACCAGAATCACTGAACACAGAAGTACGATTCGGTGCAAGAAGACTATCAGCAAACTCACAGACCACTTCCTTAGGCTTGGATATACCACCAATGACCTCAGATGAACAGTCATCGAACAGATCCCTGTCCACCCTACAGACAACGAGAAGCAGCTACTGTCCAAAGAACAACGCTGGATCTACAGATTGTCAAACCACACGGAGGGACTGAATGATAATATTCCGTGGAACAGCCTCAGCAGATGAGGCCCCCCTTCTGTCAACACCTGACACATCATTTCCACTCTCGCAGTGACATCTCACCAACAGCGCCCTTGCAGGGCCTGGGATGACCCTGCCCTGCTACATGTCCCAACACCAAACGTCCTCAGTGCGACGTACTGGCTCTAACACCTAGGTTGTGACCAACTCACTAACAGTTCCTTCTCAAAATGCGCTAAACCATCACTCTGTGGGACGACACCAGATCCCGCCCACTGATGCCCCCTGAACCTTACTCCACCCGGCAGGGCACTTAATCTCCATGGCCCGCCTGGACCCACTACACTGTGCCAGGGTATACACCCACGCGATGTCCCTTCCCTGAAGAGCACGTGAACCCCCCATGTGTAATCCCCCTGCACATTCTCATGAGCCCCACACACAGTGGGTTCATCACCTCCACTCGTGGCAGAGCCAATATGCAGCAACATCACTGCACATTAGCGTACGTTACCACCTTAGCCCCGCCTAGTTGCCACTTTATACACAAATAGAGAGGGCGCCCCTCCATTGTAGTGCACAGATGGAGCGCGACTCCCCTATATGGATTAGCACTCTTCTAGATGACCGCACATTTGCACGCGCATGTAAACGATCTAGACATTCAACTGCGCCATGAAAATAAATAGAGAGAGCGCTATATACACCTGCATGCAAGTCTTTCTTCTATTTCCGCTACTAAAGGCATCTCCTCAAGACAACAGGAAGCTGAACATACACCTGCATGCAAGTCTTTCCTCTATTTCCTCTACTAAAGGCATCTCCTCGAGAGAACAGGAAGCTGAACACACCCCGTTACACGTGCCCAGGCCAGAACACCTGACACAGCTAACAAGCAACACCTGGCGCTTTCTACTGGTATTTAAGCGCTCTCTACACTGAAGCTCACTTCTCACGGAGCCTCTGCCCGGACAACAGGTTCAATGCGGGCCCAGCGACATCGCGCAGTAAGTACCTGAACTCGACTTTGTTAACGGTACAGCCACCATTCATGCTGCCCCAGGCCGTGTCTGCGTGTGCATCCTTTTACCGTTACCTTGTTGGGTCCAGATAAACCCCCTCCCCCACCAGCCTTTTTCTTTTTCTTCCCTCAAATTAGAGTGCACATTGTCCTGGCCCCCGGCTGAGCTCCATGCCGAGTTGTTCGCTAAAATCAGGTGTAAGCAATTCCTTTTTAATGTTTTTTATTCCTTCACCACTGTTTACGCCAACTCCGGTTAGGGTACTTAGGCCTAATTTCACATATAATTACGCATATTGTGAGACCGGCCACACTTTCACTGCCTGCCACTGACGCCAACACTATTGCCTTGTCTGTGGTCACCACTAGGCACCCAGCGCGGCCTCACTGAATGCTTTTAGCCTGCTGCAAGCAGCCTTGACTTAAATGTTATGTCGGTCCTTTTTTACCCCCCACAGGTACAACTCGAGAGGTAACACCTCTTGCACATATAAGCACCGTAGCGTGTGCTTTACACACAGGGAACTGACAAACTCATACAAACCCCTGTAACACCCTACACATATAAGGTCCTGACGAAAGCCAGTAGAAGAAAAGGCCTGGCTGAAACTAGTTGTCCGCACAGGACGTCAGAGGCCATAAGCCTACCGTGCACGTCCGAAAGCCTTTGTTTTTATTGACTGCCTGGGGCCCACCATTAAAGTAGTCTTTGGGACACCCAGGACAGTATTTTAAACCTCACTCAGAGCACACTCACAGCACCCTGACGAACCAAAAAACCCGCTCCGCAGTAACCTGGCGTTGAAGCACACCTGAGGTACACTCGGTACCACGTGTGGGGCCCGATGATGAAGCATGCCGCCAACTAGGTTGGTGGGTGACAGCCTTCATAAAACCTAATGGTTTTCCTCCACCCGCAGACATACTTACAATTTAAACCAGAGCTAGTTCTCATTGATTGCTAGCATGTAATTATGTGGCACTGAGTGGTATTGTTTGGAGTGTATGTTGCATTGTAATTATGTAGCCTATAATTATGTGGCACTGAGTGGTATTGTTTGGAGTGTGTGTTGCATTCAGTAGAGTTTAATTATGTGGTGTGTAATTATGTGGCACTGAGTGGTATTTGGAGAGTAATTTGCATTGAGCGCAGTGTCATTATGTAGCATATAATTATGTGGCACTGAGTGGTATTGAGTGGAGTGTATGTTGTATTCAGTAGAATGTAATTGTGTGGTGTGTAATTATGTGGCACTGAGTGGTATTGTTTGGAGTGTATGTTGCATTGAGTGCCGTATAATTATGTAACATATAATTATGTGGCACTAAGTGGTATTGTGTGGAGTGTGTGTTGCATTCAGTAGAGTGTAATTATGTGGCATGTTATTATGTGGCACTGAGTGGTATTTGGAATGTATGTTGCATTGAGTGCAGTGTAATTATGTGTGTGTAATTATGTGGCACTGAGTGGTATTTGGAGTGTATGTTGCATTGAGTGCAGTGTACTTATGTGGCGTGTAACTACGTGACACTGAGTGGTATTTGGAGTGTATGTTGCATTGAGTAGAGTGTAATTGTGTGGCGTGTAATTATGTGGCACTGAGTGATATTGTTTGGAGTGTATGTTGCATTGAGTGCAGTGTAATTATGTGGCGTGTAACTACGTGGCACTGAGTGGTATTTGGAGTGTAAGTTGCATTGAGTAGAGTGTAATTGTGTGTCGTGTGATTATGTGGCACTGAGTGGTATTGTTTGGAGTGTATGTTGCATTGAGTGCAGTGTAATTATGTAGCATATAATTATGTGGCACTGAGTGGTATTGTGTGGAGTGTGTGTTGCATTCAGTAGAATGTAATTATGTGGTGTGTAATTATGTGGCACTGAGTGGTATTTGGAGTGTATGTTGTAATGAGTGCAGTGTAATTATGTTGCATATAACTATTTGGCACTGAGTGGTATTAGGAGTGTATGTTGCATTGAGTGCAGTGTAATTATGTGGCGTGTAATTATGTGGCACTGAGTGGTATTTGGAGTGTAAGTTGCATTGAGTGCATTGTAATTATGTGGCGTGTAATTATGTGGCACTGAGTGGTATTTGAAGTGTATGTTGCATTGAGTGCAGTGTAATTATGTGGCGTGTAACTATGTGGCACTGAGTGTATGTTGCATTGAGTGCAGTGTAATTATGTGGCATGTAATTATGTGGCACTGAGTGGTATTTGGAGTGTATGTTGCATTGAGTGCAGTGTAATTATGTGGCGTGTAATTATGTGGCCCTGAGTGGTATTTGGAGTGTATGTTGAATTGAGTGCAGTGTAATCATGTGGCGTGTAATTATGTGGCACTGAGTGGTATTTGGAGTGTATGTTGCATTGGGTGCAGTGTAATTATGTGGCACTGAGTAGTATTTGGAATGTATGTTGCATTGAGCGCAGTGTAATCATGTAGCATATAATTATGTGGCACTGAGTGGTATTGTGTGGAGTGTATGTTGAATTCAATAGAGTGTAATTGTGTTGCATGTAATTATGTGACACTGAGTGGTATTGTTTGGAGTGTATGTTACATTGAGTGCAGTGTAATTATGTAGCATATAATTATGTGTCACTGAGTGGTATTGTGTGGAGTGTGTGTTGCATTCAGTAGAGTGTAATTATGTGGAGTGTAATTATGTGGCACTGACTGGTATTTGGAATGTATGTTGCATTGAGTTCAGTGCAATTATGTGGCGTGTAATTATGTGGCACTGAGTGGTATTTGGAGTGTATGTTACATTGAGTGCAGTGTAATTATGTGGCGTGCAACTATGTGGCACTGAGTGGTATTTGGAGTGTATGTTGCATTGATTGCATTGTAATTATGTGGCGTGTATCTATGTGGCACTGAGTGTATGTTGCATTGAGTGCAGTGTAATTATGTGGCGTGTAATTATGTGGCACTGAGTGGTATTTGGAGTGTATGTTGCATTGAGTGCAGTGTAAATATGTGGCGTGTAATTATGTGGCACTGAGTGGTATTTGGAATGTATGTTGCATTGAGTGCAGTGTAATTATGTGGCGTGTAATTATATGGCACTGAGTGGTAATTGGAGTATATGTTGCGTTAAGCTCAGTGTAATTATGTAGCACTCAACGCACTGCTAAGGGCTGCGACTGCGTCCCGCAACACGATGTCACGCGCAGGGGCGGTCTTCACGCACATGGGAGCAGCAGCAGTCCAACATAGGATCAAAAGCCAATTCCGAACCACGGACTCTACACGGCGTAGCCTACTGCCCGCGTGGGCAAGCGCTTTGGTGCCCCACACAGAGATAGTGAGCACTATATGTATATAAATGCTACCATACGATTCTGAGGGCGGACGTGATGTGTCTAATGTGGGTGCCTGTCTTCAATGATAGGTTAGCGTCAGATAACAGCTGTGCCAGAGCGAAGAGCGCCGTGCCATGCAGGTAGTAAAACGTGAAACTTTGAAAGCCATGCCTTCCTCCTCAGAGCTCTGTGACCTCGAGGAATCCGAACTACCTGTTCGTGTCTACTGTGAATGGCTTTCACTGGCTTTGATTATCCTGGACAAACCTATTCATAGCTGCCAATGGAAGTGTCATATTTCATGTATAACTAATGTATCCATTCATAAAGAGTAACACTGAAGAACAAAAGACGGAGTCAGGCCTGCTGGGAATTGAATATGTAAGAGATTGACATATTGGTTGCAGCACTCATTCAAACTAAATACGCTAACACTTGAAGACTTTTGCATGTCAAGGCCCCTGCCCAGCAGGAATCTGCCTACACTGTGAAAGGGGACCAGGCAGGCGAAACGAGTCATGCAGGATTTTACAGAGAGAGCTACCTCATAGCTCCTAGTCTTTATCTCGGAGACTCGCGGCTCCAGCAATAGTTTCTCAAATATTTGCTCTCTTAGCATCACCCCGGAATTAAATACCCAACGCGTCTTCTGTTACTGAAACCACAAATGACACTAGAGATTAAGGCAAACGTGTTTACCCCACGTGCTTCTAAGTGGTGCTGAGAATGTGCTTGTCAGTATGTGCGTTAAGGTGCGCCATCTCAAAATCTGCTGTCAGGAAGGAACGTTTGCGGAATGAACGCAAAAAGCATAAGCAAGGAAAGAGATTATCGCAGTGAACAGAAACACACGAGAGTGTGGCCTCTAGAGCAGCAATAACCCCAAGCTAGAAAAGGGAAGTACAAATTAGACCGACTGGTGAATAAATGAACTAACACACCACAGTGACAGAAACCGGCTTAAGCAACAGCAGAAAATATTAGCAATTTAGGAAATAATTATTACACCATCAGCAGAAAAAAAAGAAAAGGATGTAAATACTTAATAGCAGCAACAATACAGAGGATGGCAAATGGTGATCACTTCGCGGCCGCTTTGATGTTCTCAGTGGCCACGCGGCTCACTGAGAACATCAAAGCGGCCGCGAAATTGCTCCAGGCTGCAGGCAGACAAATGGTGCACGCGCCCTGCGAACATGCACTGTGCCCGATCCGCCTGCACACTGGGAGCATTTTTTAAAGTCCCTTACTATACTCTCGGTGAACAACGCATGCGCGTTGGCTCAGCGAGACCTAAAAAGGACTGCGGTTGGGGGCAACGAAGGAGTGGGTGAGGGGAAATGGTGGAGGAGGAATAAAACAAAAACAAATCTGGGAGTTAGGAAGACAAGAAAAGCAGAACAGTAAAAAGAGAGCAGCAGAGGGCGCAGCAGGAGAAGTACATGAGGGAGCGAACAGCACAGGGGCAGTGGACAATCCTACAAGGGAGAAACCAACATGGGGGGTGAGCGCTGTGCGGGGCAGGCGCTAGGCTTGGGCAGTGTGGGCAGCTGCCCAGGGCCTCGCAGGCAGCCCTCCAACTTGGGGCTGCACACCAATGCAACATAGCCAGGCCACGGCATGAAAGGTGCCACCTTGAAAGTGCGCCACCTCCCCTGGCCTCACTGCTATGACAAGCGCGAGCATCAATGAGCGCGCACTTAGGACCCGGCCCCCACCCCTACCTCGTCTAGTCCATTGACGGCCAGTCAGCCCCAAGGGGTGACCGGCCACTTAGTACTTCCGGGGGGGAAGAGTGACGCACTTCCGGTGGGGCAGAGGGCAGAGGCTGGGGACCTATTTAGGTTCCGGGGGTGGGGATCCCAGTCTCTCCTTCCTCTGCTGCACCGGACCGGTTGCACGCGCCCAGAGGCGTCTCCCTCTCCCCCCTTTTCAATTTTAACTTTAAATTAAGTTAGGGTAGCCTGGTCCTGAGTTGGTGCAGTTGAGCAGAGGCTGGTAGCGCGTCCTCGTACCACGTGGCGGCGGAGAGCAGCGTCCATAGGAGAAGCCTACTGGAGGGGGAGGCGCGATCCCGGACCACCTGGCAGCGAAGAAGCAGCAGCGTCCTTCTGGGGGGAACCAGCTTGACAGGTAAGGTGTCGGGGGTCCCGGGAGCTGTGGCAGCCGTGGGGGCGGTGAGGGGCTGTTTTGAGAAGCCGTTATGCTTGGGGCGTCTCCTGTGGCCCGCGGCTGCCTGCAGAGTCCCACGTCTCTGTTGGTGCGCATCGGGCACCGGCATCTTCACTTCCGACCTGGGGGCCCAGAGATTAGGGGCTTTGGGGGCGAGCTTGCCATACTTGAAATACATGTATACATTTTTAATTTATTTAAGAGAATCTGAACTTTGGTTGCAAGATTCCACACCTCATCCATTCTCGATATACTCTGTAATTGAGCTGATGTCAATGCTTTCTGGTGTGACGTTCATGTGGCTATGCTGATGCTGCTGTGTAGTAAACATTGATGTGTGTCCTAGCTGTCTCTTCACCTATGCAAGGGATGCAACCATTTGCATATTGAGTGAATGCCCCGTTCGATCACGTACAGCCCCGGTACCGACGGTGCCTGCTTAATTATTTCTACATTGAAAGCAATGCTGGGGGCGTGGCTTGGACGGCAATGGAGACGGTCGTCTAGGTCCGTCAGCTCCACATCCCTGAGGGGTAAACAACCAGCCAAACCGGTCAGAGAAGAACAAAAGAGGCAGCACGAGGCGTGGGAAAGATAGGTGCAGCTGATAGAGGAACAAGAAGTGAAGAGCGCAACCACAGGAGGAGGAATGAGCGCCTGAACCCACCGAGCACCCACAGACAGCGCTAAGGAGCAAGATGGCGATGTGAGGCAAGAAGAGGCAAGAAGGGGGCAGCCACGCAGGAACAGAACGGAGCGAGAAGCAGGAAAGAGGCCCCCACCTCTGAAGCAAGGCAGCCGCGCCTGGTGGCCTGGGAGGACAGGTTAAACGGTCCCAGCAGCTATAAGCAAGTCAAGCCTGCAGGTCAAGCCCGAAGTCTGATAAGCGGAGCGGACGTCTCGTCACAGCGACATTAAATAGGTCGGAGCACAAAAGGAAAGGAGCGGAAGCAAGCGACTCCTACCTACCCCGAAGCCGAGGCGACTCCAGCGGCGGGGGACCAAAACGAAGAGAACCGGAAGTGAGTGGCTACAAGGCGCCATTGCCGGAAGTCTTCCCCGATCTTAAGAGGAAGACGGAAGGTAGGCGACCGAGTGACCCGGAAGCGGAAGGGGAGCCACAAGGAAGCGAGAAAGCGACAACGGACAAGGAGACGGAGACGTGCGGCGACCATCAGAGGCTGAAGACAGGAGCGCAACTGGTGCTGGGAGCTGGAAGGGGCGAGGGGCGAGACTGCCGAAGGAGAAGAGAGGCGCGCCGAGAGCGCAAGGCAGGAAACTAGCAAAGGCGAAACGGAGATGAAGAGGAGCCCAGTAAGTGCGCCCAATATCAGAAGGTGCCGGTAGGGGGCAAGGAACCAGTGTGATCGAGTGCGACCGAGTGTGAACGGCAAACGAGGCTTTGTTAATTAACGGACACTGGACAAGGGGGGCTGCACAGAGAAGCAGGGGGCGCAATATCTGACACTCCCGGGCACACGCTAGACGCAGTGAGGGGGGCAGAGAAAAAGCACAAAGGCACGAAACACCGAGTTTGCCGAACTCTAGCTAAATCGGCCACCCCAGCGAGACAAGGCAACAGGAGCCAGGGCGGGTAAGCGAACACCCCCCCCCAAAAAACGACAAAACGACTATAGCCTTCGGGCTTAAACAGCCATAACACAAACATAACAGCAAAAAAAACGGCCCAGGCAGCAAACATGCACCACAGAGTGTGCCCAGAGCGAAGGGAGTGCTGAAACCTCCCGCATGCAGGGCGAAACGCCACCTCTGCGCCAAAACAGCCCACGGACATTCCCGTTGCGTCGCCTCGACGAAGGCCGAGACGCAAAAGAGCAAAGAGCCCTGTGAGCGGGGCAGCCTGCACGCTGGCAGGACCAAAGGCAAAAACAAGAACAAGACACATCAGGGAACCAAGCAGATACAGACAAGCTGCCCAACCGCCTACTTCAAAATCAACGAGCACACCCAAGGTTGCACAAGCGGGAGGGAGGCTGGTCAACATACTGTCAAGAAGGGGCATCAGGACGATGGCGGGCAGTGATGGAAAACCAGCAAGTGAGCAGCAGAAGAAACCAAAATTTGACAATCAAGGGTCCCCGTCCAAAGCTAGAGGAGAGCCTGTCACACTGGAGACCATCTTGCGGAAAGTGAACGAAGGCAATGAGGTGGGAAGAGAGACAAAACTCAAGCTGGAGAACATGCAACTGGAGATGGCGGCCATTAGAGCGGACCTCCACAAAACAAACACAAGAATAGAAGCTGCAGAAAGCCGAATAAGCTCGGTAGAAGATGAAACCAGCAGACACACCAAGGCTATAGCAGAGCTGAGAACAGCCACAAATGCTGTACAAAAACAGCTAGCGGAGAAGGACGACAGGGCAAGAAGGGGCAATGTAAGAATACTGGGAGTGCCGGAGGGGGCTGAAGATAAGGCAGGCTCCTGTGCCGCCATGCTAGAGGAGATGATCCCACAACTTACAGGTATCACCTTCCAAAGAGGCTTCGAGGTACAAAAGGCGTACAGGATCCCAGCGGGGAAGCCAGCCACAGGCAGAGGCCCAAGAGCGATAATCTGCAACCCGCTGAGACTAAACCAGACAGAGGCCATATTTGCCTTCGCCAGGAAAAATCAGAATCTAATGTGGGCCGGCAGCAAGATAGTATTGACCCAGGACTATTCAAAGCCGACAGTGGAGCTAAGGAAGGGCTTCCTGGCACAAAGAGACATCCTGCGGAGAAGAGGAGCCACGTTCAGCTTCGTCAGCCCAACAAAATTCAAGGTAACAGACAAATGGAAGACGATGTTTTTTGAATGCCCGGAGGCTCTAAAACGATACCTGCAAGGTCGTGCAGTGGAGGACATGGAGGAGAACAAAAGCCCAGGGGCAGCAAAGAGGAGCGCGTCGCCGCTGAATGAACAGTCGGAGTAAGAGACACATACCAAGCTTCAGCAGGAAACGCAGAGCAGTGATCTACCTCAGAATGCAAGACAAGGAAGTTCACCAGCAATAGAGAGACTGTAGGACAAAAAAGAGACCCGAGTAAAGAGCACACCAACAACCAAAGAAGAAACCAACTCTACCTCAGGGATGATGCGAGCAGAGGAACTTTGTCGTCGCACACCCTTTTTGCAAGTAAGGGAGGGAGGGGGGCGGGAAAGCGAGAATGGGGGAGTGGGGAGGGGGGGAGAAGGGGAGGGGGGTGTTTCGTACATGGGCTTACTGACTATCTTTCATTTCTCTGCATCTATTGCATCTTTCATTTCTCTTTCACACTCGCACAAAGTAGGAGCAAAAGGAAACATGAGGACATGATGAGGCACATGACGAGGAGAGCAAATGAGCCTAATGGGAGCCCACCAGCACAGCGAACACAAAGCAGCATCAATGACACATAACGGCCAGAATAGCATAGGGTCAGATATCAAAATAGTCTCCCTAAATGTCAAGGGGTTGAATAGCCCGGTTAAAAGAAGGAAGGTGCTCGAACACCTAAGGAAACTCAAAAGCGACATTTATGTGCTACAAGAGACCAGATTAGAAGAGGCAGACATCCCGCGACTAAGAGCTAACTGGATAGGGGAGGTGGTGGGGTCGCCAGCCCAGAACAAAAAGAATGGGGTAATAACACTAATCAGCAAAAATTCGAACTTGTCTCTTACAAGCTACCAAGCAGACACCCAGGGCAGGACACTAGTGACCAGTCTCAAGCGCGCAGGAGAGACCTACCATGTCGCAAACATATACGGCCCTAACAGCGAGGATAAACAATTTTGGGAGGGGGTAGGCGCCCAGCTACACAACCTACCAATGGAAGATCTATTGATCGTTGCGGGAGACTTTAACCAGGTCCTAGACCCAGCAATAGACAAGCACCCCTGTAGACACTACCCAACCACTAGCCCTAACATCCTTAGGAATCTGTGCACAAAACTGAGGCTTAAGGACCCGTGGCGCCTAAGCAACCCGGACGCCAGAGAATATACATTCTACTCCAACCCCCACAACTCCTATAGTCGGATAGACTATATACTAATGTCAGAAACACATACACACCTCATAGACCACACAGAGATAGGACCCAGAACAATATCAGATCACGCACATATAAGCCTATCCCTATCAGGCAGACACAACGAGAAGCCAACACGCAGGTGGCGATTCGATGACGGCCTTCTTCAACACACATCGGCGAAGGCAGAGATAGACACAGCAATTCGAGATTATCTGACAATCAACGACACACCGGAAACACCTAGAGAGGTACTATGGGACGCCCTTAAGGCGACAATACGGGGGATAGTAATGACAATAAAAGGGAAAATGAACAAAGCAAGGAACAAAAGGATCGCCGACCTGGAGAAGGAGATCAAAACACTAGAGAACAGCCACATAGCCAGCCTAGAAGACAACAACACACTCACAGAGCTAACCAAACTGAAGTATGAGCTCAACAGGATATTAAGCGAAAGAGCAGGGACCTGGATCAACAAATACAAATCAATCAACCTATGCACGGCCAACAAAGCGGGGAAAAACCTAGCAACCTATCTGAAAGGGAAACAAAAGCAGCATACGATTGGGGCAATCAAAGACAAACACAACAAGGCCCAGACTGCCAATAAGGACATCCTGGAGGTATTCAGGGACTTCTATGAGGGTCTATACACAACAGACGACACGCTAAAAGAGGACGGGGGCGAGGAACTCCTTAACAGCATAGCTACACCCACACTAACTGACCGGGAACGAGACGTCCTAGAGCTCACAATCACAGAGGATGAGATAAAGAAAGCCACGGCCGGCCTCAAAGATAACAAGGCACCAGGGCCTGATGGCTTCACAGCAGGGTTCTATAAACAATACCTGACCACACTCCAACCCACTTTGAAACAGGTTTTTGAGGAGTGCGTCCGCAAAGGCCACATGACCCCATCAATGGCTGAGGCAAATATAATAGTCATACCAAAGGAAGGGAAGGACATGACAGAGGCGAAGAACTTCAGGCCGATCTCACTCATAAATGTAGACTGCAAGATATACGCGAAGATACTAGCCAACAGGCTTAACGCCTACCTACCTAAACTCATACACAACTCCCAGGTAGGGTACCTGAAAAACCGCATGTCCCATGACAACACCAGACTGCTATGCCATATAATCAACCACTCGGCCCAAAGTAGCAAAGCGGCCGTAATGATAGCCCTAGATGCCGAAAAAGCGTTTGACAGAGTCTCGTGGCCCTATCTGGATCACTGCATGGGGAAATTCGGGCTGGGACCCAACTACAGGAGGATGGTGATGGCGCTCTACAACAGCCCCAAAGCACGAGTAGTAGTGAACGGCGGGACCTCAAACATACTGAACCTGGGCAGAGGCACACGACAGGGTTGCCCACTCTCACCCGGCCTCTTCCTATTGGCAATAGAACCGCTTCTAACAATGATACGAACGAACGAAGATATAGCTGGGGTGCCAATAGGGGGAGAAAAATTTAAGCTAGCGGCGTATGCAGATGATGTGTTAATAATGACAGAAGACCCTGAGAGATCTATCAAGGCACTGACAGACACAATTGAGAGGTACGCCCAGGTCTCAGGGTACAAACTCAACAAGGACAAATCAGAATGCAAGCCCCTAAACATCCACACAACAAGTACAGTACTCGGGACGTCAGGCCTAGCGTGGCAAAATAAACCAATTAAGTATCTAGGCATTCTCTTCGAGAGGAACTTGAGCACGACACTAGAACATAACGAACAGGTCATAATCCAGAAAATCAAGGCCAAAGTAGACGGATGGTCGCCCAAGTTCACAACATGGTGGGGGAGGGTAGAAACAATAAAAATGATGCTCACACCAATGGTGAACTATATGCTAGCCATGCTACCCCTAACCAACACAGATGACTTCCACAAAAAGATAGACAAGATACTGAACGATTTCCTATGGAGAGGGAAGAAGGCCAGAATAAGCTTGCAAAAACTCAGACTATCAAAGGAACAGGGGGGGCTAAACATAACAAACTTCAAACGATTCCACGAGGCGTGCCTAGCTAGACAGGGATTGCACTGGCTAGACCCAAGACAGGACTACACACCGGCATGGCTAACACTAGAGCAGGGGTTGCTAAAAGGTATGAAACCCATCACCCTCCTCACGGCCACCAAACACCCGGCAATAAAAGATAACCCGGTACTCAGAAACACAAAACGAGCTCTGCTGAAAATTGACAAACTTCTAAACACGAGCATCAAAGGAGGGCCCTTTGAATCAATCTGGCACAACCCATCGCTAAAATACAGGGGTAAGGTCCTAGACATGCGCGACTGGTATAGCCAAGGGATATCCACAGTCAGGGAACTTAAGAACAAGGGCACTGACGTAACATTCGACACCCTGAAAGGAGAGTACAACCTAAACAGCGTAGAACTATACAACTTCCTGAAGATAAAAGTAGCAATAAGGAAGGCGAACCTCAACACCCAGACACCCTCGATACTACAGCTGGCTAACAGCCTGAACACGCTAGGACACCAGGTAGCACACCTGTACAAGATCCTAGGCCCCAAACACACCAAACTCAATGACAAGGTCATAAACTTCTGGGGGGAGGCAGCAGGTCAAGCACTCAGCGAGGAAGCTAAAGCAGAGCTATGGAGGTCCACCAGTCGGAAAAAAGTGACGGCCACGCTGAACCAGACAAAATTTTGGCTGATACACAAGGCATACTGGACACCAGCCTGATTAGCCACAGTAGGCATTAGAGACAGTGACGTGTGCTGGAACTGTGATAAAGAAAGGGGAGACTTAGAACACCTCCTACTAAAATGCCCAAAAATCAAGGACTTCTGGGGGAAGATCAGAACACTTATCCACGAGATCACAGGCATAGACATACAAACAGACCTCACAAGCCTGGCCCTAGGGTTCACGTCCCAGGCAATCACAAAGACAGAGGACCGGGACCTCATAGATCTCCTGCTGACAGCCGCAGTCAAAGTAGTCCTAACTAACTGGAAGGACACATCAAAGGCGGCTCCACAGGCGTGGCTCAACTGGGTCACGTTCCTGAGGGGGGCGGACAACATAACAGCAAAACAGACACCGAAGACGCACAAGCAGTCGACAATGTGGGGATCTCTAGACCACTACCTGTCATCACACAAGCCACCGTAGGCGTGAACGAGATACATCTGAGGGTGCTTGCTGAAATAGGTCAGTGCTAACAGAACAACGCATCTCCTACTTTATCTATATCTCTCTCCACTGTCTCCCCGGGGCGGCGCGGGGCACAAGATGATTGATCACAGAGACGTACAAATGCCATGAACACCAATGGACGCAATATGGACTATGAGACTATGAGACTACGAACTGGTGAATGATCTCAAGAGCACGGACTACCGCCCCCCCCCCCTCTTTTCTTTTCTTCAGCCTATTTTCTTTTCTTTTTCTTTTTCCACTCATGTATAAGCCTCTTCCCTGTATGTAAAATTATATTTTTCTATATACAATAAAGAATTTCAGAAATAGAAAGCAATGCTGGAGAACGTGCAGTGACGTCATCACCATGCGACAGTGCGTGGCGTCTTCAGGGCTTGTGAGCATCATTTGGATAAGTGTAAACACTCCGGAGGCATTTTACAGGCATTTAACAGCTTGTTTCGGAGATATATTCTTACCAGCAGAATCCGAGCGGGGGGGCCTCACTCTTCCAAAGCAGATTAAACAGATGCTGCCCCCCTTTCGGTGGGAGTAACTAACACTTAAGTCCACCACTTAGGATATAGTGACGGCCATAAATAGAGAGATGGGGTGCTCTTTGCACCCTGTCTCTACTCTTGCTTAGTTGCAGTCACAAGTGTTGCTGCGCAGTGTTAACTCTCCTTCAGTTGCTCCTGGGCAAATATTTCTCCTTGCCTCTGTGACATAATGCGTCTTTGAATTGAGCTTTGGATCTGGCATCGTGGAACACATTAATAATAATGTATACTAATAAACACAATAGCATTTCGGGGGTTCGTGTATAAATTGCTGTGGTATACCATATGTAAACCTGTGATCTCTAAAATTAAGGAATGGCGATGAAGTTCTTAGGACTAAAAATCAAGTTCAGAGCGGGGTAGGAAGAGCCTCTTTTTTCATTCAAATGGATCTTGGGACATGAATTTAATCTGCAATGTGTTAGGCATTCTCGAGGGCTAGGCAGTCCGACAGAAAGCAATCTGCTATCGTCCACAGGGGGATAGGAACTTCAGACGTCTGCCTCCGTGAATGCTAAGCAGGGGCCTGCAACTTTTTCAGCGTTTGAGTTGCATGGAAATAGCTGGGCCGCGGTTTCTTTTAACGCGGCGGAGCCTAAATAAAATTACATTGTCAGCTCATTCCCGAACTTGCAATAAATATTGAGGTAATATTACCAAAAAATGTGCAACATTATATGATATAATGTGTCTTTTCATGCCACATAATTTAGTTGATTCTGCCGCATAAATTGTTTTTCCCCTGCCGCATGATTCCAGTGGCATTGGGCATTACAGGGTGCATTCATTACAGGATGCAGAACTCGGAATTGTGCGATAATGCTGCAGCTAGCAGTATTTGCATTCACTAGGTGTGGTATTTCATCCCAAAATAACAGGACACGCACTGAGGACGTAACTGATTTCTTTAAACTGACCTACAAGCTAAACCATTTTCTTAGGGTTTAATAAGGATATTTGCTGCATATATACCCGTAGAAGTCGTGATTGCCATGTAAATATGGAAAAGAAGTGTACAATTTGCAATCTTCCAGAAGGTGCAACATTTGCCGAATAATTCCTCTGAGGTTGCAGAAAGGTTTTGCGCAGCCCTTGGTGTTATTGTCGAATTTCAAACTAAGCTGTCAACAATACAATTGTAATTTCGAAGTGCTGCTTGCAAAGTAGGGTTGTAGCTACGCATCCACAGCAACCGTGGCAACCTGCATCAGACAAGGTAATATGGCAGCAGTTTCTATTTTTAAAGCCAGAAAGGTTTCTCCAAAGGCTGCACTTGCCCGGCAGGGATGGTAAGGCGTTCTGGGCAAATCCAGGAATGATCTATGGTTGTTCGATGAATAATTATAACGCAACACAGTTAAAGAGTGGAAGCTTCAACGGATGTTCTCCCATCCATCAGGGCATCTCATGTTCCAAAGCCTTTGACAAGGCGCCCTATAGTATGCTACTGCAAGACGCTCCTTTCCGATAGGTATGACTACAACCAAAGTAGTATTTTCACTGTTACAGTAACACAAGATGTGTGCTGCAGGGGATTATACAAAAGGCCTTGAATGTTCCACCTGATGCGTTAAATACTGTATGGCAACAGCAGGACTTGTTCCGCAGATCGCCTCGATAGTACGGGGTGTCTTCGTCCCAGAGCACACGTCACGTTAATTTACAACACCATCTTTCTATTGTACTGGTTGCTGGCGTTCCATTTAAAAAAGTCTGTACTAGTGTAGTAGAGTACGTTTGACTATATTACTTTATACCATAGTCTCTTGGTATTTCAGTAAAAACATGTTGTAGTCTGTAGTATACTATCGTGACAGATCATTTGGCTATATTATACGATGGTCTGATGTTGTACTGGTATTCCAGTAATACAAGGTGTAGTCTGCACTGCTTTAATGAGACAAAGTGTACAACAGGGTGTAGTTTGCACTGCTTTAATGAAACAAAGTGTAAAACAGGGTGTAGTTTGCACTGCTTTAACGAGACAAACGGTAAACTGTGGTATACTATTGGGACAGAGCATTTGGGCTTTATTATACGATGGTCTGATGTTGTACTGGTATTCCAGTAAAACAAGATGTAGTTTACACTGCTGTAATGAGGCAAATTGTAAAACAGGGCGCAGTTTGCACTGCTTTTATGAGACATAGTGTAAAACATGGTGTAGTTTTCTTTAATGGGAGAACGTGTAGAAACAGGAGTAGTCTGCACTGCACCATTGTAGCAGAGTGCCTTAGACTGTATTATGTTACACCATGGTCCGCTGCTCTGCTGGAATTTCAGTAAGAAACAGGGTGCAGCCTGCAGTGGACTATTGTGATAGAGAGCATTTGACTAAATTAAGTTATACAATGGTTTCCTTTTGTGCTACTACTATTCATGTAAAGCAGGGTGTAGCCAGTGGTGGGCCAGTCTGACAGAGTACACATGACTATATTGTTTCATATAAGGGTCCGCTGTTGTTCAGGTATTCCTGAGCGAGTTGCGGTTGCTAGCCAGCTACTGGGCGCAAGTCGTTGGTGCACGCTGGTAGAGGGCACCGACCCAGGATGTTTGGAAGGGGGGCGGAGGCCCACCCATCTCAGAGGGGGGTCCCACAGGTTATGGGGAACGTATTAGTGTTGTAAGAGAGATACAAGACGTCCTTCATTCTAAACCAGAGGTACGGAGCTGGTTAATCCCGTAGAGAATTCTGGGATAGACTCTTGGTTAGTCTCTTGGCAGAGAATTACTAAATATAAGCTACTCCTCACTTAGTTCCTTCCCTCGTACTAGACTTAGGTACATCGGGGTAGGCGTATTTTAGAAGCACCAGTTGAGTACTTTTAGACATCTTTTATCATGGTATGTGATTTATATGTTTTAAGCAACATATGGCTTTGAAACCATATCAGGCTTTATAATACTGTTCGTATTTTATACGATGTACTTTATAACCAGTATTACGATGGTAGCAGTACATTTCTTATGCTTGAGTTACGCAAGATAGTTCCTGCCGTCGAGGGGTCCTGATGGCCCTATTGGTATAACTGTACTGCAGCAGGTGCTCCATTGGTTGGGGGCCGCAAAATCTTGCACTAAAGAACCGACGGCCTTAGTTGATTCGTTTAGAATTGGGGCGGCAGCCTTAGGAGCAAGGGCAGGCTCATCATCTAACACTGTGAGGAAAATGGGATACTGGTGGTCGGCTGGTTTCGCCTTCATATCAAGTGGCTGTTAATGATGTTTGCAATTTGGTCATGACTGTGCCTGACTTCTCCATTTCTCTCCTGTTCATTAGGGTGCCCTGCTAAGGTGGTAAGTACTGGGGCACTCTTCCCTGACGGTCGTAGAGGGGCCGCTAATGGAGTTTGCCGGGCTGGGAAGGGTCTTGCCCTTGGCAGAATTCGATGGTCAGGTATGATACCACGCAGGGCGGAGGGCCCCTGAGCTCGGCCAAGAGCCTGGAATGTCTCGGTGAGGCGGCTTAAGGAGAAATGGGCCGGGTTGTGCTCAGCGAAGTGCCGCTCGCGTCACATTCCACACCAGATGGTTTCCGGTGAGGTGATGTATCACAAGGATGGACCCAGAGCGTGGCCAAGAGCCTGGAATGTCTCAGTGAGGCGGCTCAAGGGGGAATGGACCGGGTTGTGCTCAGCGAAGTGCCGCTCGTGTCACATTCCACACCAGATGGTTTCCGGTGAGGTGATGTATCACAAGGATGGACCCAGAGCGTGGCCAAGAGCCTGGAATGTCTCAGTGAGGCGGCTCAAGGGGGAATGGACCGGGTTGTGCTCAGCGAAGGGCCGCTCGCGTCACATTCCACACTGAATGGTTATCGGTGAGGTGATGTATCACAATGATGGAATGCAGTTATCGAACATTGGTACGGATCCCTGATTTGTAGAATTGTCGTCGGTCATTCAGAGCGCAGGAGGGGAAGGTGACGTACCTGTGGGCCCGGGTCACCTTTGAGGTGGTAGAAAGACCTTGTAACAATAAAATTGACCGACGGAATGGACGGGAGTCCGCCTTGCGTACTCCCTAGGCCAGCACTGAGGTGGGAGACGGTAAGCTCTATGCTGTAAAATATGGCCCCGGCTGGGGAGGCTAGGACGACCGGTTACGAGCCTCATGGGTCCCTGGTCAGCCTGGTGGTCGGAGGGTGGGCCCCTGGAGAGGGCGGACAAGGATCAGAGGTTTGGGGCCCACTCCTCATGTGCGCAGGTGGGTTGCACCTTGCGTGGATGCTCTGCATGGAAGATGTGAGCTGGAAGGCCCCTTAGTGCTGGAGGAGTAGAATCTGGCTGAAGAAGATCTGGAAAGTCAATAATAAAATTGTGTTGATAACTGTAAATAATGAATTTGAAATGCCTTGTCATGTTTATGAAATGTCAAATATTAAACATGGTTGTTTTACACCCACGCAAATCTCTGTTGATGATTCTAATGTGGGTTGTCAGGTTATCAGGAGGGAGCGGGAAGCATGCTGGGGGATCCGGGTCCTATGGTGAAGTGAGGTGACCCTGAGGTGAGGGGACACCCAGTCCCAGATGTAAGAAAACACATTCATCAGGTTTGTTCTGCAATTAGGCCCTCACTCCCCACCCACGCAGAGGCACAGTGGGATGATCAATCAATACTTTATTTGGTTAAAATAAATAACCATAAAAGTGTACATATGTGCAAAAAACGACCAATGTTAAAATACAAGGTCAAAAACACGGATTAAACAAAGGTGATTTATTTTTGCGACTCACTGAGTACAACACCAAACATGTCAATTTCAAGATGATATAAGCAGAGCCTAATATAATATAGAATAATAAAGCAGAAGTAGATTAAAATGTATCATATGCATAAGTAGTGAACAGGCAAAAACCTCAGGGTCCGCCATGTGAGTCCAACTAATTAAGAAAGTCAAATCCCTCCTCTTTGAATCGCCAAAAATAACAAGGAATGCTTAAAAACGAGTACACAGCTTTAAAATTATGGCATTTGGGAGTGTTAACCACAGCAGCTAAGAGTCTAGCCACCGAAAATATAACAAGTGGTATAGACAACACCATGAGATAAGTTAGCTAAGACCTGTGTTGCTTAAATGTGCCATTATTTGATAGAAGAATGAGGAAAACGGCACCGGGCTATGAATAAGATGTACAAGAAAGCATAAAGTGCATTAAATGCTGAAACCGGGAATTATTGCACTTACAACAAGTGCCAAATACTGCGGAATCTCTACCTAACTGATATGTTCATCATATCCTTTATTTCTATCATAAAATATTATTTTTAAAAATTACAATATAAAATACCAGTGCTCATATGCACACATATGAATACTGTAGGTTAACAAATAATAAAACAGTGTTGCAGACCTTTTAACAAAAAATGTAAACAATTGAGAAATTTAAGATATCCATAAAAATCTATCTCCGTAGCTAATTTTCTTTGTCCTCAAATCCACTTGTGTCTGTGATACATATTCTAAGCGCTGTGTTATGGTCACTGAGGCCCAACATTCTACAAAATGGAACTATCCTACGTTTCCGTTGCGTTTTATATGCCACACAAAAAACAGAGAACATGTTTGATGGGCTCGATGACCTCACATCCCATAGGGCACTTAGTTTGATGTACCTAACCCCTTCTTCCAATGGCAAGTGAAGGGAGCTAGTGGTAGTGTACCCACCCTAAGCTTAATAAAAGTGGTGGGCAAACAGGTTTGTGACCATATCTAATAAAGGTTTGAACTCAAAACCACATTTAAATAATAGAAAGTCATCGGTCAGGGTGCCCGAAGTGAACTTGCTATTTTTTTCCCCCAGGACATAAGCCCAGTAGGCCATTTTGAACTTACCAATGGCGTCATTGGGGTTTGACCAGAAATCCCCTAAGCCCAACTTGAATAACTATGACTTTATGTAGGCACACCAAGGATCCTATCCGCACACCACCCCTCTAAGAAGCCTTGGAGTCACTCCACATAGGGTTCTTGTTCTCTTATCGCATAGACCCTTAACCAGTACTGGATGGATCTCATTGCTGCAACATCCGAAATAGATCTCTCAAGTTTGGAGTCATACGGATAGGTAATGTGGGGGTGCTAGGTGGAATTTTTAACAGTGATTTCAGTTATTCTCTACTGTTTCCAGCTTCTCCAAATTGCAATAACCCCAGATATCTGCTCCGTATTGGGCTGCCCCCACGCTTGGCTCCTAAAAATTTCCAAAGGGAGGGGAATGGGAAAGGAGGATGTGCTGTGTGAAAACCTTATAATGGACCCTGTGGATTGCTTTAATGACAGGGTGTTCTTTCTCACTTGAGCTGGCCACCTTTGCGAGTCTTCCAAGCGAACACCCTAGTAATCAAATGTAGACACTCGATCAAGGGCTACCCCATCCTCTGATATAGATCTCCTCATTTTGCCCTTGTGATCGCCAAATACCATATACTAGGTTTAGTTGTTTTTGATTTCTAGCACATAGCCCTTTTAATATATATGGAGAATCTCTTGAGCAATGTAGAATGGCCCGTGGACTTTTCGACAATAGCAAAGTGTCATCGACAAACAGAAAGCATGGTATTCTTTTGTTTTTAATCTTAGGCGAATCGTTCTCACAATTAAAAAGATATGGGAGGCGCTCCACAGCGGGATGACTATTGCCTGGCTGTTTAGCTCCCTGGCAGTATTAATCCTCTCTGGAGATAAACAACCCTTACACCTTGTGCCCTTTATGAGCTGTTAAAAGGTGCGTGTAGGTGGCTGAGAGGGAGGGGCTGTGTCTGAGGAGCAGAGGCATCTATTGAGATGCTAACAGCCCTGAATGTGTCACGTCTATGTAAATGGGAGGGGGCTTGCACATTTCCTTTCTGCCCAGGGCCCCAGAAATCCTAGAACCAGCCCTGAGTGGTGGAGAGAGAGGTCAATGCAGGGGAGGGGAAGCAGGGTCGGACTAGGACCAAAAACATGCCCGGGCACCAAAATAAAGGTGGTCCACATTAGAATCAAATAGCTAAAAAAGGGCCCACATTTTTAAATTGAGTAGTTTTGAACTTGTAAAGACATGCTGAAAAGGTGTTTTGCAAGGTATCTGCTTGCTGTCAAAAATGTTTGTTTTAATATCAGGGAAACCAATAGAAAAGAAAATGCCCACTGAATGATAAAACAGGCTCACAAACTCCCAAACACCTGCCCCAAACACTGACCTGTCCGAGCAGCCATTCAGACACTACCCGATTGCCAGACAGCGCAGTCCGAGCATGAGGGATAGAAGCACCCATGAGAGACCATTGAAAAACACATGCACACTTATGGCTGATTAGCCACAAAGTATATAGTAGTTCACTAAAACTGAGTAGTGGAAGGATACAGGTCAGACAATCAGGATTGCAAAGAGGCTATGCTCCAGGGGTGGGACAAACATATGAAGAGGAAGGCAAAGCATCATATAAAAAGCAAAAAAAAAAGTAAATGAGAGTGATAGACTGCATTCTGTTTCAGGCGTTCTACCTCCTTGCTTCTCATCCAGAGCCTCTCTTAGTTCTTGAAGTGAAAGTGGGTCCTCAAACCTACCCACTGTTCAGAAATCAAGCCCAGCAAATCTACTCAGTCAAACAATGTAGTATCTCATTGTTTTGTATGATAATAGGTTGGGCATTGCCCCTATCTAGGCATTTCCTACAAATGGCATTTATTTGGACTCCTCTAGGTATTATATCCTTCACATCCTCTCTTCATAAACTCAGTATGTGTGTGTATGAGGCCTTTCAAATTTCATCTACCAGACCAGCCGCCGGTTAGATTTGTCCCCTTCCTGAAACATCCCTCATCTTTGCTGAGTGTAGGTATATTTATCTAGCTCAGCCCAAGTATCCACAGTCTGGTGATTTCTGTCTAGTAGTTGCTGGGATTTTTCAGGATCTGTGACTACTTTACTCTCTAGATCTGCCAGCGAGGTCTCAGTATCAAGGACTGTGCTTTCCAACTACCTGCACACCCCAGCAATTTGTGAGATGCACTGCCCCTAGAGGCCACTTGTATGCAGGCTCGGCTCCAGGATCTGGGATTTGGGATGTGGGTGGGCCTTGAAGAAGAATGGGTAGGCCATAAAGGTAAGTGGGGTTGTCCAGAGACTCTCAGGTGTCTGAGAGTGGGGTCTCTGCATGTTGGGTGGTCTTGTACGGGTGTGCGCTGCATACCATACCTATTGTAGGGTTCTTACTACTAGTTTGTTTTTTTTTTTTTTTTTAAAGACCTTTATTGTACACTTTCAGCATGACACAGCGTAAGGCCTACAACCCGTTCGGGCCGGCCGCAGCAGAACCAGAGCTCAGGCATTATAAATCGGATAACACAGCCGCGTGGCTGACAACCCAAGGGTCCGGCGGCGAATAGAAACTATGTGTACCATATAGCAAGTATTTCAGGCATACGACATGGCTTAGGTCTATGATTTTACAATAACCAAACAACTAAACTTTTCCGTGAACTGTAGAGGCACGCGTAGCACAAGCAATCCTACGAAGGTGAGAGAGCAGACATTCATACATTGCAGTATAGTGTTGACCAGCAGTGCGGCCATCAGCCCATCCCCCACATCCCAATATCTGTTCACAAAGGGCGGAAAACAGCACACCAGGCGACACAACCATCAGCATGGAAAGACCAGGCTCAACCCTCAATCTGAAAGGTCCTCATCCGGGTCAACTCGCGGTGGCTCACATATATCCCCCCTAAATTTATTCCATGCCCCCCAGATTTGCCCCCATTTTGCCTGGCAACCTCGATGAACAAACACCGCCTTTTTGGCCACCATGGCGTCGTCCATATCTTTGCACCAGTCTCTCAGCGTGGGCAGGACGTCAGAACCCCACAGTCTGGCTATATTGTGCTTCGCCACCATCATACCTAGCACAGCCCAGTCCTGCTGACGACGGGTTAGATCTTCCGCCTCCCAAATGTTTATCAGACAGCGACGTGGGTTGGGCAGCAGGGAAACGTTTGTGGTTTGGGAAATGGTTCGCATAACCGCTGCCCAGTACGTGGCCACACATCTACAGTCCCAGATCGTGTGGTAAAAAGTCCCCCTCTCCCCGCATCCACGGAGGCAAAATTCGTGAGAGGTCCTTCCTATTTTGTGAAGAACCGTTCTGGTGTAGTATGTGCGGTGAACAATTTTCAACTGAACCAGTTTAAGTCTGGACGGAATCGCCGATTCCTTTGTCGAGGAGAGCGCCTCCTGCCATTCTGAGTCATCAAGATCACCGACATCTCCCGCCCAACAAAGGCGTAACTTGGATAGCATGTCAGGGAGGTTGTTGACCAGTTTCCGATATGTGAGGGACGTCGCTTTGTGGGGCATATGTTCTGTAAGCAGTCTATCTTCTAGAGGGGTGGAGTCCTGTAATGTAGTTCCGGCCAGGATGGTTGAGAGAAGTGCGTGTCTTATTTGCATATATCTGTAATATTCTGATTGGGCCATATCGTGTTTGGTTTGTAGAAAAGCGAAGTCAACTATGGTACGTTTTCTCCAGAGGTCACCCACCACGGAGATACCTATGGAGTCCCATGCCTTGAACCCTTTGCTATTACCCATGAACCCCAATTTGTGTGAGTCCCACAGGGGTGTCATCAGTGTAATAACGTGTGCGCATTGAAGGTGTCTATGTGCCTTGTACCAGATCTGGATGGTGTGACGGGTCGGGCCTATCAGATCAGATGGGACTCTACGATTACACAGGTTTCTTAGCAGTCCCCTGGGTTCAATACCTTGCCTATCCGCCAAAAAGGCTGGTTCCGCTTGCGCGGCATGGAGCCAGTAATTAATTTGCTTAAGGTGGGCAGCCCAGTAGTACAGTTCAATATTGGGAAGCGCTATACCCCCATCATACCAGTCCTTTACCAGCTTGCATTGCGCAATCCGGGCCGGTTTCCCGTCCCATAGTAAAGTAGATACAGCTGCCGCGATATTCTTAAAGTAGGAGGGGGAGACCGGGAATGGTGTGTTCTCAAGGAGGTACAGAAAACGGGGCAGCGTCATCATTTTGAACAATGCGGCTTTGCCCAGGAGAGTGAGAGGGAGGGAGCGCCACACCTTCACGTCCCTTTTGAACCGCTCCAAAGGGGGTCCCAGATTGAGAGCGTGAAATTCGTCCGGGTCGGAAGAAACTTGGATTCCCAGATACTTGAAGGGGCCGTCAGTATAGCGTAACGGACAGTCCGCCGGGAGCGGGGGTGGGGTTCCAGCAAGAACGTATACAACTGATTTAGTCCAATTAATTCTATATCCCGAGACCCTCCCAAATTTCTCGCAGACGTTCAGTAGTTCTAGAATAGATTTTTTAGGGGAGGTGAGATACAAAAGGATATCGTCCGCGTAGAGAGATATCCGATCTTCCCATGTCGGCGACCATCTGATGCCTTTGATGGATGGCTCCCACCTGACCCAGATCGCCAGCGGCTCAAGTACTAGCGTAAACAGTAAGGGGGACAAAGGGCAACCCTGCCTTGTCCCACGACCAAGCGGGAAATCTCTGGAGATGTGACCATTCGCCGCTATCCGGGCCAGTGGCTTAGTGTAGAGCAAGCGGACCCACCCGCAGAACTTGGGGCCGAAGCCCATGTGACGCAGCACAGCAAACAGATAGGGCCACTCTACCGTATCAAACGCCATAGTGGCGTCAAGCGAGAGAAGTACCGCCGGCTCCTGTATATACTCCTGGCGGGCCATTACCGCCTGAAGACGTCGTAGATTATGCGAGGTATTACGATTCGGCATAAATCCGGACTGATCCGGGTGAACCAGGGTGTGCAGGTGCGGAGCCAAACGCTGTGCCAGTAACTTGGCAAGGATCTTCGGTTCCGCGTTTAGTAAGGAGATGGGGCGGTAGGAAGAGCATGATTCCGGTGCTTTACCAGGTTTATGGATCGGGATTACTGTGGCAAGGCGTTGATCTTTAGGGAGTTCCCCCACGTCTAGACTGTCCGTAAACATTCGGAGAAGATGGGGGGCCGTTATCTGGGCAGTGTGCTTAAACAATTCTATTGGGAGTCCGTTGGGACCCAGAGCCTTGCCAGATGCCAGTGCGCTGGTCGCTTCTCGTATCTCCTCCACAGTGACGTCCGCTTCAAGCTCCAATGCTGCCTCAGGTGGGAGGCTGGGGATCGTCAGATCCTTGATATATTCATAGGCTTCGTCAGCCGAGTATGGTGCCTGGGGGGCGTAGATTGCCTCAAAGTGATCAGCCAGCAGTTCGACTATGGCTCCGGGGTCCAAAATCGAGTGTCCCCCTGGTGGCGTCAGGTGTGCAATCACCCTGCCCGCTTTTTCTTTTCTGTCGAGCCAGGCCAGCATCTTCCCTGCCTTATCGCCCAACTCATAGACCCTATGACGTGAGGCTTGAATCGTGGTCTGTACCAACTCCCTTTGGTATGTCACCCACTCAACGTTCCGCAGTCGAACTGCCTGAGCAGTCGCCGGAGAAGGGTGGGACTCCTGGTCAGATATCGCACACTGAAGCGCGTGTTCAAGGGCACCAAGATCTTGACGCTGAGCACGTTTATGGGCAGCAATGAATGTAATTGCCTGCCCAAGTACGACCGTTTTATACGCTTCCCATAGGGTGCTATGGGAGCTCACGGAGTCAGTATTCTCCTGAAAGTAGTGGGTAGCGGTGTTGGAAAGGGTTTTCCTCAAAGGGGCGCTCTGCAGATAGCTCGCATGAATGGGAAAGACGCGGGTTCTATGGGGACGGTGATTCGTGTAAGTGAGCCACAGCGGCGAGTGATCCGAGATTCCTCGCGGACGGATGTCCGCCTCTGCAATGCCGTGGAGCCCATCACCGGACATTAGAATGTAGTCTAGTTGTGAGAGACAGTGATGTGTCGCTGAGTAGTAAGTGTATTGCTTCTCGTAGGGATGTTTGTGTCGCCAGCTGTCCGTGAGGCCAAGGGCTTCTATTAGGCCAGCGAGTCGCCCGCCTCCCGCACCGTCGTGGTATGTGGGTGTCGGTCCATTGTGTGATCTACAACATCGTTAAAGTCGCCCCCTATTACTAACGTCGCCGTCGGTAATGACAGTAGAAAGGCCGCAAGGGCCGTGTGTGTCGTGGCATGTAGGCCCGGTGGGACATACACGGATACAAAATTGAAAAGTTGGCCCTCCCACTGTATCGTCGCAGCTGCAAAGCGGCCCTGGGAATCAATTTTGGTCTGTTGACACTTCATCGGAAAGTTCTTCCGAATAAGTATTCCCGTCCCTCTAGAACCGGAGGAGAAGTCCGCATGCGCTATGAATTTATACCCCCATCTGTCCATCGCTCTCGAGACCAGGCCCACAAGGTGAGTCTCTTGCAACAGGACTATCGCCGGGTTGCTACGCTTCAGGTATTGCAGTACTAGGCCCCGCTTCACCTTGTCGCCTAGACCCCTGACATTCCATGTGAGGACTGTGAAGGTTGACGTGTGAGAGGGATGTGGCGCGCACTGTTCAGGTGTAACCATCACGTGTACTGCCATTGAGGTGCGTGTGTGATTTCGTACTGGGCAATAGGGGACGGGTCTCGCATCCCACCTCTGGAAGGAAAGTGTCTCTAGCTAAACGCGTAGCATGCGCCATAGATCGTCTCATAATGCAAAATCCAAAACTAAAACAATCAAACATTCCCCCTCCTCCCCCCCTCCCTGCCTCCCTGCTGCACGGGCCCAAAACCGCCCGCCTCCCCAACTTAGCAGAGTGCTTAGTCCCAACCCAACCCAAAGTACTTGCTTGCAAGGGGTAAGTAGCTCTGTGACCTCACGAGCGGCTCCAAGTGAGCACCTCTGTCCAGCACGGAGTGCTCGCCAAGGGTTACATCGGCAATGTTCCAAAGAAGTGTCTCTCAAGGGCTATGATTGCAGGGGCCTATTCTTCTGTGCGTTCTCCGTCCTCCAGGCCTGATTCTGCAAATAGATCCTGGCTATGACCTTGAGTTGTCTGGTGATCTGGTTGATTATCCGGCCGGTGGCCACGCTGACCCCCGCCACTTCGTCGCGGAGCTTCCACTCGTCTCCAACCGTCCAGCCAGTCTCTCGCCGCCTCCGGGGTGTCGAAGAACCACGCCTTATGATTATCCACGATTCGTAGCCGTGCCGGGAAAAACATGGAATAGGGTATCTCCTTAGCCCGCAGAGCTTTTTTGATGTCAGTGAAAGTCTTCCGTCGCCGGGCCACCTCAGCCGTGTAGTCTGGGAAGAAGGCCAGAGTGGAGTTCAGTATCTTAACAGGAGCAGAGACCCTGGCTGTTTGCAGTATGGCGTCCCTATCACGGAAGTTAAAAAGTCTAGCCAGCACTGGTCGCGGTTGCGCCCCTTGTTTGGGCTTTCCTCCGGGGACCCTGTGCGCTCGTTCAACAGAAAAGAAATGGGAGAGGCCCTTTGGCTGCAGCTTCGTCCTGATTAAATCCTCCACATACAGATCCATGGATTGCTTGCCCTCCGACTCTGGAATACCTAAAATCCGGACGTTGTTTCTCCTGGAGCGCCCTTCCTGATCGTCCAGTCATTCCTGTAGTTTTCTGGTGACCGCCTCCATGCGCTCAGCAGCAAGTTGTAGTTCCGAAGTGTCGTCCACCAATGATTTGGTGACTACTTCCACCTGCGCCACACGTTCCGTCATCTTGTGGAGGTCTGCCCTGAGCAGGCCAACGTCCGTTGAGATAGACCCCACCGTCGTCTGTACACTGGAGAGCATCTGCATCAGATCTTCTAATGTAACTTTTTTGGAGCTATCTCCCTCCGCACTCTTGTCCGTGGATGTGCGACCCTCCGGGTGTCTCGCAGCGTTCTTTTCAAAGGCATACTTTTCCAGCTTGGATTGCGCCGCAGAGTGCCTGGTTCCTCTTCCCGCCATAGCGTTTATGTTATGGCTTGTGATCGTGACGGCGCTTCTGTGGCGCAGTGTGGCCGTAGGCAATCCGGCAGTAAAATGGCGTCGTCGGTCAGGGTCACCGGTCCGCCGTAATGGAGATCAGCGTCAGGCACTGCCCACCTCCACGCACTCGCCAACACTCCTTATCCGCCTCCCAGGCTGTAGTGACTCACAGTTGCACTGCCCTCCTCAAGCCCTAGAGGAGTCTCGGGCTCCGCGAGGATTATTTGGCCTCTTCAATATCGCACCAGTTCCGGCAGCGCTGACCCCAGGGGCCGTCACTCAGGTCGTCCCGAGTTCCAGTGATCGGCTCCCACTTTCAAGATGCGAGTCCGGGAAGAGGCGGGGACGGGCGCCGCAGTCGCGCACCGCCCGCACAACAGTGCTTCGGACCTCCTGGCACCGGGGCTCTCAAACGCCGGGGCCGCCGCTCCCTACACCCCGGGGCAGCAACGTTGTCGGGCGAATGGCGTCCCCAGGCCGACCCACCTCCGGTCCCGTTCAGGACAGCCGGCGCCACAGACCGCACTGTACCAGCGGTTACTTCCGGCAGGGCTCCCCGGACCACAGGGCACTTCCGGTCGGCTTGCTGAGCCGCGTCAGGTCGGTGTCCGGCGGATGTCTCAGGGCCCGTCTCCGCACCACGGTCTATCTTTGTCCGGCGGCACTCGATTCGGCCCGGAATAGGATCGTATCACACCCTGCAGTGTCGGCACTTTGGTCCGGCTACCCGAGGCACAATGTGATGGCTGGATAAACGGATTAGTGTACTGGGAGCCGCTTCAGTCACAGAGCTCCCGCACTACGCCGCCATTTCGTTTGGCTCGTAGCCACGCCCCCTTACTACTAGTTTTAACTGTGTATTTCCAGAGGTTTAAACCCATAGGCTTGAACTCTTCTGCTCTCGTCATCTCAACCTCTTTTCTCTCCTTGTCACCCTCCTCTCTTCAGCCTTTGTCCTCCTTTCTCGCCACTTTCCTCTGCTGCCCTGCTCACTTCACCCTCTACTTCCTCTCACCCCACTCTCTTTGCATCATCCTGCTCTCTCTCCACCTAAGCCACCTGTTTCCGGACGTCCCTTCACGTTCTCCACTTCCCTTTTATATTTCTCTCACCTCACCCTTCCTCTCTTTCCACCTTATCCTACTTTCCCTCTCCTGACCACGCAAACCTCTCACTGTGCACGGACTTACTCTCACAAAATGCCACCCTTCTATTTCCACCTCACTCTTCTCTCTCCATCTCTCGCTTCTTTCTCCACCTCACTCTTCTCTCTCTTCCTCACCCCTTTCTCTCTTCCTCACCCTCCTGTCACTTTTTTCCATCTTTCAACTTGCACTCCTTCTCTCCCCATCATTGTCCTCCTTCTGTTCTCACGGATGTATGTCACTACAACGCGGGCTATTACCACGCGTGCCATTACAACGCTGTGTTTACAACGCAAGTCGTTAAAACGACTTGCGCTGTAAGGGCTGGATAGTGGAATAGTTTAATTTTCTGTTCCAACTCCAGCCCACGTTGACAGTAGGGAAGGTGTTGGAATAGAAAATTAAACTATTCCTTTGCCAACAGCGCCCTCCAGCGCAAGTTGTTGAAACGACTTGCGTTGTAAAAGCAGCATAGTAATGGCAGCGCGTGGTAATGCCCGCGTTGTAAAGGCTGTTCCCCGTTCTCACTGTCCTCCCTCTTGCCTCAGCCTCCTCCTTATTGCCCCTATTACCCTTCCATCTCTCTACTTCACCTTTGCTTCTCTCCGCCTCACTCTAGGATCCAAGAGCAGCAGCACTATCATCAGGTCCTCTGAAATTATGCAACAGGAGAGGACCAGGTTATGCAGCACGGTTGACTAAATTCTACAGTGTAATGCAGGGTAGTGTTACTGCATTATTTTGTCATTTTTTGCACGTAACCCTGAGTGGAAAAAGGTTTCACCTCATCAGTGCTGAGTAGACCTATGTGAAGGGCCTTCCACTGTGCAGCAACAAATTACTGCATTTTAGTAACATCTGATTCTTTATCTTCAATTTACGCTGCAGATGATAGATTATATAGCTAATGTCTCAAATCCAGCAGCGGCCTGTGCCGGTAAGCGCAGTGGGCCGCGGTAGGGCCGGCTGGGCGATGTGGGATGTCAACAGATGACGGAATAGGATTTTTTAAATTTTCCCTATTCTGTCGTCTGTCGACACCCCCCCCAGCCCCGTCAAACCCCACTGTTCTTACCTGCACTGACCGCTGCTGATCAAATCCCTAATTAGGAGTTAAACACTGCAGCATCGCATAAGTCCTGTGGCCCTGGCTATAATCCATTTCTGTCTATTCATGTGACAAAATGAGATCATATGTTGGGAGAGAATAAATCCACAGGCACCGGTGCCCCAAAGTGGTGTGTATGTTCTTAAAGTTCCTTCTTTTTATATCAGAGAGCTCCACCTTGTGCGAGTAGCTCGGGAGAATCAGAATAGGCAGATCAGCAGGAGAGGATGTAATGGCCAGACGTGCCAACTTTGGAGCTAAGGAACCTAGTTCAAGACTTGGCTTCGACTCAACACCCTGTGATTCTGGGCAAATCAAGTAATCTTCCCGTGCCTACCAAAAATTAATGTGTCCTTGTGTGACGAAACTGGTGCTCATGTAAAGCGCTCCAATACCTCCAAGTCAAGTTTGCGCTATATAAAACTGCAAAAAAATAACAGCAGCAGCACACGTTGCCAGTCCTTTTTTTTAGATAAGTCACTTGCACTGCACATTCCCATTCTGTATCTATGTTGTATTAGTGAAACTTGACAACTCTTTTCACTTAAAAGCCAGAACTTGTCAGTATGATTTTGCTTAATATAGTGCCATAAGCAGGGCCACTGGAAATATGTAATTCTGAGGCTACAGAGTATTCCACATAATTAGGGATTTGCCACATTTGTCACATAATCCATCATTTGTTGCATAATTTGTAGAATTTAAGAGAACAAAATTATTTGTGCCTCAAACGGATCAAAAGTTACTAAAACGCAGTGACGTCTTGCTTCCCAGTAGAGACCCTTCACAAAGCCTAACTGGTCACCTTTCTGTTACCTATTGTTGCACTAAACTAAACTGATACTAACAAGGTGTAACTGTTGCGTAGACAGTGTTAACGTATACAAAATAATGAAGTAATAATATTACAAAACGTACCCCATAAAACTGTGTAAATTGCCTTTTCTTGCCACATAATTTAATCAACACTGCTGCATAATTTGGTTTTCCAGAGCCGCATAATTCCAGTGATCCCAGCCACAAGTAAAGAATGGCATTCCAGCAGAAAGAAAATAAAGCAAAGTTCTACTAGGATGTTTATCCTGATTGATAGCTAGGCTGCAGGCACACATGATTGTTTCACCAAGAAACAGAACATGTCATTTTTTTCTGCTTGAGACTGGGGCTTGGTGGGCCACGGGGCTGTCTTGGGAGGGCCTGGGCCTGGCCCACCCTATAGAACCGAGTCTGCTTGTATGCCTCCCAGTAGTACTAATTCTTGCAAATTAAAGGGATCCCCGCAGCTACCCACTTCAGTACCCCTCTAGAGTAATTGGCAGCAAACACATAAAGGCCCTCTCAATTTTTTTCTTAATGTATCCACTTTAGCACTGTGAAAATGTGTCAATTGGAGCATTGCGATTTGTCCCTTGTGACGCCTAAGGTCAGAGTGCGCTCAGTATCTCTTAGGGAACCCAATATGGCCACGCCCATCCCATGCTATCATTTGTCTTCGCATGAATGCCTTAGTTTAGTGGGCTAATAGGTCCCCAAGCCCCTATCAGTTTGCGTACTCAAACAGTTTGCGTACCCGCGACGCGTTTCGGTGCAGCCGCACCTTGGTCATGGGACCAAGGTGCGGCTGCACCGAAACGCGTCGGGTGGTGTTTTTGACAAATATTTTGTTAAATAAATAATCACGCTGAAAGAATTTGGGCTGAAGCTGCTTTTGTTTGGAAACGAAGAGCATCCTTTGTCGATATATATATATATATATATATATATATATATATATATATATATATATATATATATATATATACATATATATATATATATATATATTCACTGAAAAAACCATAGGTTTCAGGCCTTATATAGTTAGGAATTAGCATTTAAAAAAAACTTTTAAATTCACTGAAAAAACCATAGGTTTCAGGAGTTATATAGTTAGGAATTCGTTTTTAAAAAACTTTGGAAATTCACTCAAATGTAGCACAATATATATTTTTTCAAAGTTAATTTTTCGTAATATATATATATAGATATATATATATATATATATATATATATATATATAAAATTTCTATGGCAAAATGAAACCCCTCATATTTTTGTTCCTTTTCAAATTAAATGTATTAAGTGTTACCACTTTATTCCAATCAAGATGACTTCAGGTGTGCCATACTTTTGTCATAAGTAAGTCTGTTAGCGTTCTAGTTGTTCTTTAGAACACTCTGGGACATTCTGTCATTGGGCTATATTTGGGCTACATCTGGCTGATATTTGGACTACATTTTGGCTCTTTTGTCTCTGGTGGCCATCTTGGGAGACTGCATATCAGAATTTTTTTAATGAAATATAAGAGGATTTGAGAAGTCACTCAAAATGTGCCCTAATTTTTCTTTCTTCAGCACTAATCATAATTTCTATGGCAAAATGAACCCCCTCATTTTGTTCCTTTGCAAATTAAATGTTTTAAGTGTTCTTTATTCCAATCAAGATGACTTCAGGTGTGCCATACTTTTGTCATAAGTAAGACTGTTAGCGCTCTAGTTGTTCTTTAGAACACTCTGGGACATTCTGTCATTGGGCTATAGTTGGGCTACATCTGGCTGATATTTGGGCTACATTTGGTTTTTTTTGTCTCTGGTGGCCATCTTTGGGCTACATTGGGCTACATTGGGCTACATTTGGGCACTAACATATATATATAGCCAAATGTAGCACAATATATATTTTTTCAAAGTTAATTTTCGTAATATATATATATATATAAAATATATATAAAATTTCTATGGCAAAATGAAACCCCTCATTTTTGTTCCTTTTCAAATTAAATGTATTAAGTGTTACCACTTTATTCCAATCAAGATGACTTCAGGTGTGCCATACTTTTGTCATAAGTAAGACTGTTAGCGTTCTAGTTGTTCTTTAGAACACTCTGGGACATTCTGTCATTGGGCTATATTTGGGCTACATCTGGCTGATATTTGGACTACATTTGGGCTCTTTTGTCTCTGGTGGCCATCTTGGGAGACTGCATATCAGAATTTTTTTAATGAAATATAAGAGGATTTGAGAAGTCACTCAAAATGTGCCCTAATTTTTCTTTCTTCAGCACTAATCATAATTTCTATGGCAAAATGAACCCCCTCATTTTGTTCCTTTGCAAATTAAATGTTTTAAGTGTTCTTTATTCCAAACAAGATGACTTCAGGTGTGCCATACTTTTGTCATAAGTAAGACTGTTAGCGCTCTAGTTGTTCTTTAGAACACTCTGGGACATTCTGTCATTGGGCTATAGTTGGGCTACATCTGGCTGATATTTGGGCTACATTTGTTTGTTTTTTGTCTCTGGGGGCCATCTTAGGGCTACATTGGGCTACATTGGGCTACATTTGGGCTCTAACATATATATAGCCCAATGTAGCCCAATATATATTTTTTCAAAGTTAATTTTCGTAATATATATATATATACATATAAAATTTCTATGGCAAAATGAAACCCCTCATTTTGTTCCTTTTCAAATTAAATGTATTAAGTGTTACCACTTTATTCCAATCAAGATGACTTCAGGTGTGCCATACTTTTTTCATAAGTAAGACTGTTAGCGTTCTAGTTGTTCTTTAGAACACTCTGGGACATTCTGTCATTGGGCTATATTTGGGCTACATCTGGCTGATATTTGGACTACATTTGGGCTCTTTTGTCTCTGGTGGCCATCTTGGGAGACTGCATATCAGATTTTTTTTAATGAAATATAAGAGGATTTGAGAAGTCACTCAAAATGTGCCCTATTTTTTCTTTCTTCAGCACTAATCATAATTTCTATGGCAAAATGAACCCCCTCATTTTGTTCCTTTGCAAATTAAATGTTTTAAGTGTTACCACTTTATTCCAATCAAGATGACTTCAGGTGTGCCATACTTTTGTCATAAGTAAGACTGTTAGCGCTCTAGTTGTTCTTTGGAACACTCTGGGACATTCTGTCATTGGGCTATAGTTGGGCTACATCTGGCTGATATTTGGGCTACATTTGTTTTTTTTGTCTCTGGTGGCCATCTTTGGGCTACATTGGGCTACATTTGGGCTCTAACACATATATAACCCAATGTAGCCCAATATATATTTTTTCAAAGTTAATTTTCGTAAAAACCACTGGAGCACATATCTTGAGACATAGCAAAGGCACATCAGGCTACCAGTCCCTACAATTTTGCCAAGTTTGGTGGAAAACCATTCAGCCGTTCGGGCTAAAAGTGAGTCCAACCGCTCTATGGAAATTAACATGGGCAAAACACGTTTTGAGACCCCCTTTTATCTCGGCCCCCGCTTGACGAATCCCCCCCAAACTTTCAGGGAAGGAGCGGAGCGCCGCGAGGCAAAGTTAAGGACAATTTCAGGAAGATTCCTCAACCGGCGCCAAAGTTATTCCCAATAGAATGTTGCGATTTCCCTATGGAAAACAATCCTAACTATATATACCTACTGGCTATCGCCAGTAGGTAATATATATATATATATATATATATAAATATATATATATATATATATATATATATATATATATATATATTCACTGAAAAAAACATAGGTTATAGACCATATACAGTTAGGAATTAGCATTTACAAAACCTTATTTTGCTCACACAAAACCATTGAAATTCGCATATATAGTTAGTTGCACTAACTATATATCGCGCACCCGCAATCCACTGCTGATCATGTCACATATTACATCATTCATGACATGGTCAGTGACATCACTGATGACATCTCAAATGACATCACTGATGACATCACTGATGACATCTCAAATGACATCACTGATGACATCACTGATGACATCTCAAATGACATCACTGATGATATCACTGATGACATCACTGATGACATCACTGATGACATCTCAAATGACATCACTGATGACATCACTGATGACATCTCAAATGACATCACTGATGACATCACTGATGACATCTCATTTGACATTACTGATCACATCACTGATGACATCATTCATGTGATAATACGATGAACCTCTTCAGACTCTAATATAACCTTAGATACACTCAGTGTAAACAGACACTCACAGACTGTCACTCATCCATGGAGTTACTCACACACCTAGTCAGTCATGCAAAGAATCAATCACACCTCCATTTCCTCAACTATACAGTTATACACACCTTACTTATTCAAACATATACTAACACATATTTTCTCTCTTATACAATCCCTGATACAAGTTCACAATGATCCATACAGCCACTCACACATTCACTGGCTCTTATGCACAGTTATTTATATATGTCAACTCTCACATGTACTGTGTTTTACATATGTACTTACTTTGACATGTAGCACTGAGATATCCATTCACTCACCAATACACTCATGCACACAGTCAACCGCCCATACAGCTGTTTCCACATGCACTTTTGAACCCATACATCTAGTGAATCAACTGCTCACACATCTATGCACAGAGTCATACACCTCCCAGCCACCCACACACACACTCAGTCTCCCATACAAATACTTGGGCAACCAATCAATAACCCATATAGTTACTCATATAGCTACTGATCAACACATGCAGCAGTTTACAGAACAACAGACTTAATGATGCACAAATTAAGACAGTTTAGTCACTAACCCATGCACTCAGTGAGACACATTTAATCACTCACTCATACAGTCAGTCATGCACCTACTAAATCCTTCATCCAGACACTTATACATCCACTCATTCTTCAATATGTAAGACATATTTTAACTTTACAGAAACATACAGTCACTGGATGTTGTCATCAGTGATGTCATCAGTGATGTCATTTGAGATGTCATCAGTGATGTCACTGACCATGTCATGAATGATGTAATATGTGACATGATCAGCAGTGGATTGCGGGTGCGCGATATATAGTTAGTGCAACTAACTATATATGCGAATTTCAATGGTTTTGTGTGAGTAAAATAAGGTTTTGTAAATGCTAATTCCTAACTATATATGGTCTATAACCTATGGTTTTTTCAGTGAATTTTCAAGGTTTTGTAAATGCTAATTCCTAACTATATATGGTCTATAACATATGGTTTTTTCAGTGAATTTCAATGGTTTTTTAATAGCAAATATCAAAAGCTGTAAAATGTATTCTTCTTTTAAAGGAAAAATATATTTTATATGTATTTACTATAATTTTGTTATGTATATACATTTTTTGAGGGAACGAATTTATCAACTATCATGCTGAAGAAGAGGGTGGGGAAAAAAAAACAAAGAGGAGGACTAAGAGGAAAGAACAATCAGTTCAAAAATACAATTGCTTTAAAGCATGAAGTGCTTTTCCACACATTTACATGTAAATAACCCATATTAGAACATACAAAATATCTACAGAGGAGACGGTGTACATTGAATTTTAGACTCTTCATTGGTACCTACATGTTGGTACTTACATCACCCACACAACACAACAACCGGGACGCTGTCGCAGATATATATATTTTTTTGAACGTTAATTTCTCAAAATCCACTGGAGCACATATCTTGAGACCTAGCAAAGGCACATCGGGCAAACAGTCTCTACAATTTTGCCAAGTTTTGTGGAAATCCATTCCCCCCTTTTTTCTCGGCCCCCGCTTGACGAAACCCCCCCAAACTTTCAGGGGACGCTCAGAAACAAAATGTGCCATTTTGCTGAAAATTTCAGCCAATTCCGTCCATCAACGCCAAAGTTATTCAACATAGAATTTTCAGAAATCCCTATTCAAAAAAATCCTAACTATATATACCTACTGGCGACTGCCAGTAGGTAATATATATATATATATATATATATTTTACGTTCACCCCAACGAGGTCTTCTGAATAACAGATGTTTATTGTTACCCAACTCAATGGTACTCATTTTATCGACCTCAGATGGATAAAAGGCTGAGTGGATCTGCTGGGATTTGAACCTGTGACCATGAGGTCAAACACATGCCCCTGCAGTGGATGCATTAGTCTACTGAGCCACCAGACATGGTAGACATATATATATATATATATATATATATATATATATATATATATATATATATATATATATATATATATATATATATATATATATATATATATATATATATATATATATATATATATATATATATATATATATATATATATATATATATATATATATATATATATATATATATATATATATATAATATATATATATATATATATATATATATATATATATATATATATATATATATATATATATATATTCAGTGGCGTGAGATGCCAGTAGAGCCAATCCGGGGTCACAATACCCAACCTGATTCCAATAAATCGCCCTCTCCGGTTCAAAGGAAAGGAATGATTTATTACTCAAAGTCCATATTCCTGGGTCCCTTGCATTATCGGTCCCTACAACGGCTCAAGGCAGCACACCTCTGCAAGGGTCTTACTTACTCCCAGGCTGTCGTCCTCACAGACAAAGTACGAGCAGAAAGGTCGCACATGGATGCATGGAATGGAAGAGCGATCTTCGAATTTGCCTCAGACCTTGTCATAGACTCAGAGACTAGCAGGTCCGGATGGTGCCCTTGTTGTGGTGAGTTCTCGACAGGAGGGTGGTGGTCTACTCAAGAATAATCGTTACACATCAACTGTCTAGAGCTTATGGCCGGCTCCTTCGCCGTCCGATGTTGGACGAAGGACAGAGCCCAGTCTTGTGTGCTGCTCAGGTTAGACAATGTGCCAGCTATCAGATAGATCAAATATTTTGGGCTCATGTGTTCCAAGTACCTTTCGAACCTAGTGACCAGCTTTTGGCACTATTGTCTGGAACTTCAGGTGTCGGTTACAGCAGAATACCTACCAAGCTGGGAAAATCAGATGACAGACTGGCACTCCCGCCACTTGCGGGACTCCAGCGTATGGAAACTCAACCTGGATGTGTTTGCACAGTTTCAGAAGAGATGTGGTCTGTTTTCCGTGGACCTGTTTGCATCCTAGCTGGACCATCAGTTACCCTGGTTCTTCAGCTGGAGACCGGACCATCAAGCAGCAGCAACAGATGCTTTTCTACAGTTTTAAGCTCCGGAGAAGAGTTATGCCTGTCCTCCTTTCGCCATGATCACTCGAGCCTCGACCTACATCAGATGACAGTGGACAAAAGTGTTCATTGTCATACCGATCTGGAGGTCTCAAGTTTGGTTTAAGGTTCCACTGGAACTTTCTGGGACTATCCAATACAACTCCCCCAATTTCCTCATCTACTTCTTAATCCAGTCCAGATTCCCCACCAGTTGGTACTGGGGGGTTCTCTAACCTTGATGGCTTGGTGAATTACAGGGGATGATGGTCGGTCCTGGGCCTTTTGCGCCGGGCTGAAGAACTCCTGTCCAAGGCCTAGGCCTGTGGTTCCCAAACTGTGTGCCGCGGCACCCGGGTGAGCCGTAATGAGGTGCCAGGGGCGCCGCGCACAGTCTAGGGTGACCAACCACCCGTAAATTCCACTGACCGTCCCTACGCCTTTTATCTGTAATTGTGGTCATCACAGGGAGCAGCGCTGCTCCCCTGTGAGAGGCCTCACCCCTGCTGATGGAGCCGCCTCGCACTCCTCCAGGAGCACAAGAGCAGCCCCTCCCGCCCATTGAAATTCTGTATGGGGCTGATTGCCACATACTGAATGACAATGGGGCAGTCAGGGGTGTTCAAGCATGTGGTGGCGGCCTCCTGCCTCAGTGTATAGAAGGGCAATCTGTAAGAAAAAAGGTAAAACGCCCAGGCTGCAACGTTAGAGAACACTTCATTTAAAGAAGCCTGTGAAATAAGTTTAAAAGAACAGGTTCTCGTTCTTTCACTGTCTCATCATTTTTTAATTGAAGTATTTTCAATATTATATTCATCAAAGCCATGGTTGCTGCTTTTTTATTTTAAGGAACTAGGACCATTGACAAAGCCAATAGTCCTGGCTTGTTGTTGGTGAAATGTTGGTGAAATGATACTTGCTGTATTATATATCTGGATGCAATGACATAAACAACATAATACAAGTCGGGCGCAACACTATGCTAAGCGCAGATTTTTAGCCTAGGTGTTTTAAACTGCGCTCTTAATTACATCCAACACCCCGTTTGAAGACACCCCCCAGTTTTTTTACACCAGTTAAAGCCCTGGAAACAACACCATGTTACAGTCACCTCACATCCTGGCACTGTGCATCATGTGTGACTCATGACTTCTACGTTTTCAGTCTGCCTATGTGCAGGGGCATAGTGAACTCTCCCCCACCGCACCCCACCCCTTGCTGTAGTTCGTTCTTGATAGGACTCTTCTGCCTGCAACTCTGCAGACAAAGGCTCAGCTCATAATGTGGAAAGGTGGGTGAGTAAATAAGTGAAGGAATGTCTGAATGGCTGGATGGATTACTGAAATGATGAATGCATGAATGAAAGGGGAAATGGATAGATAATGAAAGAAAGGATGGATGGATGAGTGAATGAGTGGAAGTATGGATGAGAGAAAAAGTAAATATATGGATGTATGGGTGGAAAGGTGATGGATGGGTAAAAGTGTGGATGGGTGTGTGAAAGGATGGATGGATGAGTGAAAGGGCAGCTGATGGGTGAGTGAATTGGTGGATGGGTGTGTGAAAGGATGGATGGATGGGTGAATGAAAGGGTAGATGATGGGCAAGTGAATGGGTGGATGGATGAATTGATAAGTGAAATGGTGAATGGATGGATGAGTGAAAGGGTGGATGTAAGGATTGATGAGTTAGTGAAAGGGGGTAGATGGACAAAAGGATGGATAGATGAGTGAAGTGAAAGGTTGGATGGATGAGAGAACGGATGGCTGGATGAGTGAACGGATGGTTGGATGAGTGAAAGAATGCGTCCCAATTACTTTAAGGAAGGTAATAGGAGGTACATACCACCCACCCACCGGTAAAAAAATGGTGGGGAGCCACGGCCAACTGCCGATTAGGTCAAGGGAGCCACAGGTCAAAAAAGTTTGGGAACCACTGGCCTAGGCAGACAGTACTGTCAAGAGGTACAGGTCAGCTTGGACCCACTGGACACGTTGGTGTCTGCAACAGAGTTTGGATCCCGTGGTCGGCTGATGTAGCACAAGGATTGACTTTTGTAGCAGAATTAGCCACGGGAGGTTTGGCATATTGATCCATCAACAGCTTCCGCTCTATAATATCTGCCAGTCACACTCCGGTGAATGGGGCTCTGGTGGGAGAACACCCTTTTGTAGGCAGACTCCTTCGTGGAATTAGACTGTCCCTTCTGACATCTCAAAGATACTCAGCGCTTTGGGACGTTAACCAGGTTCTCAACCTATTCCTCTCTTGGCAACCAAACAGGTTCCTGTCTCGCAAAGAGCTGTCCACCAAACTGGTGATGCTGCTATGCCTAGTTTCTTGCAGAAGTGTATCTGATGTCCGAGCCCTTGATATAACAGGCAGGAGTATTTCCTTTTCCGGGGTGTCATTCACAATTTCTAGACGAACCAAATCCAATACCAGAACTATTGAAGACCCAGCCTTTCCAGACTCCCCAAAGTTGTGTGTGGCTCAGTGCCTGAAAACGTACAAACAAATGTCAGAGGAGCTTCGACCTCCAGGTGAGAGACAACTCCTGATAGCATTGAAGAAGCTGCGTGCATCGGTCTCCTATCTCACTATTGCACAGCGGGTGTGATGGGTCATGCAGGAAACAGGCATTGACCTGACCACCTCGGGACTCACTCTGCCAGAGGAGGCATGGCTTCTAAGGCTTTTCCTCTAGGAGCAAGATTAGATGACAATATGAATGCTGCGGATTGATCCTCAGATTCGACTTTTAAGAGATTTTACTCCAAGCCGGTGCTGGATATGGCTCATTTGGTGGTGAGCAAGCTTTGAACCAGCAAAATCCTCACTTCCGGTCCTGACATAAAATGAAAATTGTTCCTAACTCTCGTGTAGGAAAGTTTCATTTCTATTAATGACACATAGTTGAGAAAGGACTATTACAGGCACAAGAGGAGCCTGACTGGTTACTGTTATGAACTACTTTTACACTATGATTGGCTGTTTTTTGTGGTACATTCTCACAGACTCATGGGACTGTTAGTTCTTCGTTTTCAAGAAAAAAGTTAAAAGAAGTTGTTAATTAAAAAGGCTGCTATGTTAATAAAGCGAAGAGAGACAAGCATACTCCTCACCTCCTTGTCTTTAATAGAACTGAAACTTTCCTACACAATAGTTGGGAACAATTGTCATTCTTCACATTTAATTTTTTTTTGTGGAAATCCGCAGGGCTCCAGCTGACTTGGTGGGTGCACTTTCCCCAGCCAGCCACTTTTTAATGGCAGCTGGTCAGTAAATTATTTTTTTTAGTGAAGAAATCACTAAAGCAAGAATTTACCCCTGTAACAGAAATAAAGAGGATGCCTTGAACCGTAGGGAGTTTTCTTCCTGAACATGATGTTCAGTGAGCATTTTCCCTGCATGGGTCCATATGCTTTACATGATGGGCCCTGCTAGGAAAAATCTATAATAGAAGACCTGTCACAACCGTGCCTTCAGGGGTTCTGACCTGGCAGTCATGTGGCATAAGGCTTCCTGGACCATAGGCTTTCCTTGTGGGTGCCAGTCATAAAACTAGTACTTCCCGCCTCAAAAATGAGGCAGGAGACCCTCATGTTTAGCAGTGTGGGAGCCCTAGCAATTTGCAGCTATGCTCCTGCTATGCCAAACCCTAAAGGAGATCCACAGTGTTTTCTGAATTGAGCCATTTCAGTTTTAACATATTTGGAGTAGTGCTAAATTTGCAAAAAATAATAATAATAATAATAAGTACCAGGGACCTCGGTAGAATGCCACTGCACCTTGCAACACCCATTGCCCCTGCCATAGCTCCCAATAACAGTACAGACACACATACGTACACGTACATCACACTCTTACTAGTGTGACTGTTCAGACTATTCCAGGCCCCTAAAGCTATAAGAATGGCTTGGGTGACGGCTATTAGTAATTTATTATGTATATTAACTGAATAAATAACTCTTGTTGTACTCATCGCTAAAGAAGACAAATGGCGCTACCACGTGGCAGACTGTTATAAGTGTTGGTGTTTGCAATTAAGTGCCAGTGTCAAGCAATGTAAACCACTGGATCAAATTAAGCACCTGTTTGGAAATGTTATCAAGTTACTGAGGAGTGTATCGAGGGGAGAACACTTTATAATCAAGTGCAGTGTAAAGTTACTTCCGATTGATGATATTTCTTTCATGTTGGTTCAGCAGGTGTCAGCAAAAAAATTTGATCCGAAAACAGATCGACCTCAAAGCCACATAAGTATCCCCGGGCTGGAAAAAGGACCCCAGCCCTTAAAACAAAGCAAGAGTACAGGCAAAAAGAAAGACAAGGTAACTATTTTTGCTGCCATACCATTTCCAACAGAAACATTGTACAAAAGAAACTAACATGGTACATAGCACAGGTACTTGGTTCACACAGAGTCAAATTGATCAGTTGTGTAGGATGGATAATTATGCCTATCGTATGAACGTAGTTGGCCTCACACAGGGGTTGGGCACAGCCTGGCCACCATGCCTTGTTAACCCACTTCGAATGCACTTCAGCAGTGCGCAGCGGGGATTAATTAAAGGGCTTGGCTGAGGTCCATACTCAGTGCAAGGCCCCATTATGGACATAACCCACCTCGTTGGGCAAGTTTCAGCTGTACACAGTTGTGGTTGAACATGTTGTCAGGAAAAAAAATACATTAGATGTGTCACTGCAGGGTTACGGTGTGGAGTCACGAATTACATCCACCTCAAAAGTGGCATACTGGTATTTGAGTTATCAACAGCTGTTATAGCAAAGTACTATATCCCAATTATCACTGTAACCACTGTACATTGTTCTACTGTGAGTCTTTTGCATTATCCCAGGCAAGAAAGTGATTGTTAATGTCTTTGATTAGCACTGTTCATAAGGGAATCCCCTTAATGCATTAGAATCAAGCAGGTACTGACCTGAGCTTTTCTTTTGAGCCCTTTGGCTAGGACTGCATTGGTCATGTCTACTGCCTTTTGCCTCTTCGTAGAAGCAGGGGTCATCTTGGACTGGTTGCAGTGGTGGAACTGTGCTAGGCTGTGAGCCACGCCAAATCTATATGGTCCTTTCACATGTTGTCCTGTTGTTGTAGCTTATGCAGAGGGAGAATGGAGTTGAGCTGCATATCTAGGAGTTGTCATGCAGGTTCACCTGCTGGGAAGCCTCGTTTTAATTCTTGTACAACAAAGGCAAGCAGAGAGTTCGGACCCATGTAACATTTGTGCCTGCCCATACTGCCTGATATTCCCATGATTAAAGTTCTCGATATTGCCCTTGGAATATTCTGTGTTGACCCTACAAGGCCATCAAGATTTCTCCAAACAGTTAATACCATCTCCCTACACCATCCTAGGGGGTTAGGGTGGAGCACCGAAGAGTCAGTGTGGAGACCTTGATCTTCATGTCCATGAGGATGGCTTGACCATAGGCACAAAAGGGGGGTGGAATGGGCAGTACCGTGGGCTTTAAAAATGGCAAGCAGAGTCGGGCAAGCCAAGTAAAGGTCGATTAGAACCCATTGATTAGAACCTGTTTTGAAGAGTACATAAACTCTATACATTTGGTTCTCCTTGAGTATTATGTCAATACGCTGCACCGCGGCAGTGGCAGCAGCAGGTGAGTGCCGGGGGGGGGGTGCTGCCGGGCCCGGAACTGCACATATGCTGGAGCCCAAGACTAGCTACCATGCCTGCAGCAAACATGTGGCTCACCGACTTGATCGTGTGAGCCGGCTGAGACCTAGTGGGGACCCACCTGGACGCAGCGCTGCCCAACAGAACAACAGGGAGGTCTGCATGATGCGTGGTGCCCCGGACGGCTGGGGGTGGGCCTCCGGGGTGCAGACGTACTGTGCCGTTGCTGGACTGCCGGACATGAAGGAGACTGCAGAGGGGTGCCGGCTTGCCCCTCCCTGGGGCTCGGAGGTGGTGGCACTGCCTGAACACTGCAGTGAGAGAGAACCTGTAGCTGTGTTGAGCCTGGGCC